>NC_041020.1:7389612-7674178 GCF_004193775.1 Glycine soja
AACATTGTTATTCCAAAACAAGCACTTGGTTTTGAGTTTTGATGGTTGATCTGTCCGTTTGCAGCACGGTTTCGTGTACCGTGAGCACAACAGATCACCAAGATACTATGATGGACGCTACTAGACCATGTGGAAGCTGCCTATGTTTGGTTGCACTAATGCTTCTCAGGTGTTGAAGGAGCTTTAAGAGGCCAAGACTACATACCCCAACGCCTTCATCCGTATCATCGGATTCGACAACGTTCGCCAAGTGTAGTGCATCAACTTCATCGACTACAAGCCCCTAGGCTTCTAAGTGTGAAAAGCTTACCCCCACTTTCTTTCTTTGTACTTAAACCACATTTATATTTCTTTTTCTTTTCCTTTTTGTTGGTTGCCTAAAGTATCCTCGTCCGAAAGCTAAAGACTAATCCCTTAAGCCATGGAGATTCATTTAGTGGTCTAACCTCTCTCAACTCCTGCTCTTCATACACTTGGACTTGGGGATCAAACCAATTCCGATTTGCTTTTTCTTTTTGAGATTTATCATCGTGTAATTTTTTGTTTCTGTTTTCAGAAATGAATGGATGAGAATTGATGGATAATAAGCTGTTGGTGTTTGTTGTGATGCTTTGTTCTCTAATATCTTCAAGAACCCATTATGCTTGCATTTCCCTCTAGTGGGTTGAAATTAATTTTAACTAAATTGAAGTTAAATGTGTCACTAATGAAGGTTAACAATGGAACTCATGTTGTGTTATTCAAGTACATAGCATTGAGCTTGGCCTTTACCTTGTCACACATCTGGTTTGTGAATGTTCTTAGAATAACTCCAAATTCTCTTACAACATTCTCTTCCTAATCCTTCTAATTCTATTGTATGGAAAGTATTGAATGCGTTTTATATTTACAAAACATTAAATAAATTTACTTTTTTTTTCTAATCTGATACTAAGATTTGTATCATAGTATAGCATTACTCATATTCTTGTACTTTGGTACTCCAAGAAATGAAGTTCATGACTTAATTTTGAAACAACCTCCGCTTGAAAATATAATATCTAAATGTGCGTTTCTTATCAAATATTAAGTAATAACAACTTGCACTCATATGTCTAGGAAGCTTCTGAACTTCCAAAACCAAATATGAATTCCATAATTTTTGGAAAAGAAATTATCATTATAGTATATAGCAGCAACCACTATTGAACTATCGCCAAACCGTTTTGTTAATTATGTGCAAAGAGATGTCAAATTCAAAGTTATGTTGCCTTCAGAAACTCTTTCAATTCCCAGCAATAATCACCAACTGATAATTAAACCTTTTAGGTTGCCTTAATCCCTTTTGGCCTTTTGTGATAGCTTCATTTGTGAACAAGGTTAGTTCAAGAGAAAGAAACAGTTAAGAAGTTTCACCTCATTAATATTACTCACATGGCCACATCATGACATTCAAAGTCAACTGTGAATATACAATTCAACAGGACTTGTTTTCAAATATTTATTAGTGGATGAAAATCTACTTATTCTAGAAAACTAATTTTCGTGAGATTTACTCTGTCGAATAATTTTTTTTTATGAACATTAAATTCCAACAATCGAATTTGTTAAATAAAAATTCTTAGGAAGTAGATTAATTATACAAAATTTCATATAGTTTATTATCGTATAAAAACTGTTCAATCGTAGTTGTTTAAAATCATTCTACTCTTTTTAAAACATTTTACTTTTTTTTTCTTCTCTTTTTTTACCTAAAAACTGTTCAACAATAGGCAGGCGTCAACACTATATCCTGCATTTTTTCCTCTTCTTTTATATTCTGCATTTATTTTTTAAATTGAAATTTCGCCGCTCATACTTTGCACAGGTTCAGTGTTCTAATTTATTATAAATAACGACTTAATACGCGTGCGTACGCACACGTTAGCCAAAAAATTATATTTACATTATAGTTATAAGCATATAGTTATAATTTTGTACAGTATTATCTTATTATCATTGAATTGGAAACTAACAAAATGAGAAAAAAATGAATATAAACTAAAAAATTTATGATCAACAAACTGTTTTGAAAGTCAAACAAAATAAAACAATAATAAACTAACAATTAACAAAATATTTAACTTTAGAAACATTATTTGTAGGAAAATTTCAACCACAATAGAAATTGTCTACTTACAAAAATTGACATACCACATTTTGCAGCATCTTCCGCCAAAATCAAGTAAGGAAACTTTTCTCTTTCATAAAATAAAATAATATGATGTATAGTATAATTGTAACCGTGTAAAACTTATTAAAGAAGAACCAAAACTAATATGATTGAAATATATAATATATTTTATAAAATAATACTGTCTATTTAGCTTTGATGATATTCATGGTTATTAATATTTTAAAATTTCATAAATAATGAAATACATATTTAATTTTATTGAGGTTATTGTTGTCAGATATGTTGTTAGTATATTATTTATAAAAGACTAAAGCATAAAGTAAGAAGCTAAAACTATCAACATATTGAAATACATTAATGATAAATATATTAAAAAACAATTGTTAGACTAATTTGGAGTATCAACTTGACAATATCATATGATAAATGAATTAATAAAAATATGAAAACAAATCAAAGTATTTTTAAAAAATTTAGGAAACAAAATTAAATCCAAAAAATTAAAAAAGTATTTAATATTATGTTTATATATAATTATTTTTAAAAAAATATATAATTGATGGTTAAGATAAGCATGACAATGGAGCAACATGGAATTGTATGTTATTCTATTCTCTAACATCGTCTTCCTCACGGTCTCGGATCCTCGACGACGATAATAAACAAATATAGAAGAGATAAAATAAATAATAATAGCAATAATAGTTATCATAGATACTTACATAGTGTAACTATACCGGTAAAGAACTTATTTAATTAGAACCAAAACTAATATAATTGAAATATATAATATATTTTATAAAATAACACTATCTATTTAGCTACAATGATATTCATCGTTATTCATATATTAAAATTTTATAAATAATGAAATACATATTTAATTTTATTGAGATTATTGTTGTTAGACATGTTATTAGTATATTATTTACTAAAGACTAAACTATGAAATAAAAATCTAAAACTGTCAACATATCGAAATGCATTCATGATAAATATATTGAAGAACAATTGCAAGACTAATTTGGAGCATACCAGCTTGGCAATGTCATATGATAAATGATTTGATAAAAACATGAGAAAAAATTAAAGTATTTTTTTAAAATTGAGAAAACAAAATTAAACCCAAAAAATTAAAAAATTTTAAAAGTATTTAATCTTATGTTTATATATAATTATTTTTTAAAAAATGTATAAATGATGATTAAGATAAGCATGACAATGGAATTCCACGAAATTGTATGTTATTCGTTATTCTTATCCCCTAAGATCATCTCCATCCCCGTCCCATGTGCTTGACGACGATAACAACAAATATGGAAGAAAGAAAATGAATACTAATAACAATAATAATTATCATAGATACTTACCTAGTATAATTGTAACGGTGAAGAACTTATCTAATTAGAACCAAAACTAATATGATTGAAATATATAATATATTTTATAAAATAACACTATCTATTTAACTATAATGATATCAATCGTTATTCATATTTAAAATTTTATAAACAATGAAATACATATTTAATTTTATTGAGGTTATTGTTGTTAGATATGTTATTAGTATATTATTTACAAAAGTCTAAACTATGAGATTTGAAATGCATTCATGATAAATATATTGAAGAACAATTGTTAAGACTAATTTGGAGCATAAGCTTGACAATGTCATATGATAAATGATTTAATAAAAACATGAGAACAAATCAAAGTATTTTTGAAAAATTTAGAAAACAAAATTAAACCAAAAAAATAAAAATAAAAATATTTAATCTTATGTTTATATAGAATTATTAAAAAAATGTATAAATGTTGGTTAAGACAAACATGACAATAAAGAACCATGAGATTGAATGTTATTACTTATTCTTGTTAGCTAGCTAACATCGTCTCCATCCCGATATTAATAACACTAATAAATATAGAAGATAGATCATGAATATTAATAACACTAATAATTATCATAGATACTTAGATAGAATAATTGTAACTGTGTAGAACTTAGTAAATCATGTAAGAAATTTATTCATATACTAATAATTTTATTTTCCTAAAAAAAATTTAAAAAATTATTATTAATATTTTTTTCTTTTTTATCATCCAATACTTGCATATCTTTAAACATAAAAAAGATGAAAAGATGTTGTTTAATTGAAATTCTTTATTGTGACGAGGTCTTTCGAATTGAATTCAATTTTTTCTTAAAACGGCGATACTATAACTCTAATAATAATCTTCTCTTCTGTTTTAACTCTAGATCTCCGTGTGTTTTTTTTATATATAATAAATAAAATAATCCAATTATTATTATTATCGAAAATAAAAAAAAAATATTCTTTGTTATTTCTCAATGTGTGCAAGGAAGAGCATTTTTTTGTGTGTCGTGTAGTCTCTTCTTTTCATAGGAAGGATTTTTGTATCGCCTAACTTTCTCTAACTCTATGAACTAAATGATGATTAGGGGGAGAACGTTACGTTTACATGCATAAATAAATACAGCAAATTGTAAATAATTAAAATATCAACCATTTGAAGGCTAATTGGAGGTGGCACTTGGCATGTTCTGTGGTGAATGGTGACGGCTGAAAACATTTGAATGTCATGACAAATTATGATTTATGACATGACACTATGGAATGTTCAATTATCTTGTTCTCGTGTGGGATGGAGTTAGATTGTCATTTTCTTTGGAAGACAAATTAATAAATTTATACTTAGGTAAATAATACTTGTAATTTCTATATTTTTATTTATTCAATATTTATAAATTTAGATTCAGATTTGTTACTCACATTTTAATTAGTTTGATTTTTTTTATTATATACTTGTTTAATAATTTAATAAAATATAAAAGGTTATTATAAAAGATAATATTAATGATAAAAGCAATAAAATTAATTAAAAATAGAATATAAAATTTTAACAAAAATATATTTAAAAGTAGTTTAAATTCTGGTTCTAAAGTATTATAAATAAAATTCTTCAACATAATTAAAGAGATTAATAAATATATACTAATAGTGTATTGTTAACTAATAAAATGAAGCCTTATAATGTAAATTATTATTATATATGTGTGCTAAATATAATCAACTCAAATCCTAAAGGAAAGAAGGAAGTAATACTACTATGTAGTGTATTATAATACTCTTTATGTTCCATTTTATATGGCATTGGTTTTGCCATAGATGTGTAGTGCTGCATTGTATAATTTCTTAATAAAAAATTTTATTTTTTGATTAATTATATTTTTCTCATTTATTATACAACAACAAATACTACAAATAAGGATACTCCATGAAAAAAATATTTAATATTTCACTGGTTTTATAAAATAATAATTACTGTGACTTGAAACAGTTTTTTTAAATGTTCATATAATAAAAAACAAAAACAAAAGATAGAGTTTACTAATTAATATTAAATTCAATAGTGAAGAAAGAGACAGTACCACAGTCAGAACAATTAAATCAACTTCAAAATCAAAATGGCTTCAACCATTTGTGAAGTAATGAATCCACAAACTGCCTTATTCACAATTACTCAACAACACAAGAAAATGAGCCAATAGAATGTTCAAGACTTCTCATGCCTCATAAGGATATCCAAGTGCCACAATATGATTTCAAAGAGGTCTTGGAAAAGTCCCATTCTCCCTCTGTTCATTCCACCTTTCAACCTGCCACAGTTTAAGTCCACACAAAATTTAAAATTGAGAAATGCTAACCCACCTATTGGACATTACTGAATCAAAAAAATATTTCAATACAATATGTCCTGGTCGTTTGACTTTGACTTAGTGATACTGTAGTATTGCAAAGTGGTTAGTAAGTAACGTCCTTCATGTGGTATAACACCAATCTTTCAATTTTGTGACAAAATAAGATACATGATTTGCTTTTTGCACAAGCAGGCAATATATATTAGCAATTCTAAGAATGCCCAGACATTAACTAGAAGAGCAGGCATTTTGATGACTAAACAATGTATGTCAGGCAACCCTTGCTTAGGAAAAGGACCAGTGCAGAATCTACACACATAGAGGTGGGAATAGGCCAGGTCGGCTTACAGGGGCCTACGACCTGGCCTACATAAAGTCTGGTCTGGATTAACCTATTTAGTAAAAAGGTTAGGCTCGAACTTTTTTAAAAGCCTATTAAATTAAATAGATCAGGCTTAAGCTTATTAAAAGGCCTTATAAGCCTGATAGGTCGGCCTATATATATATATATATACTTATATTATTTTTTTGGATACCAATATATATGTGTCATTGCATTGAATAGAACACACGGTATAATTAATATATTTTTTTTAAACTTGCAGACTTTAATTACACACACACTATTGCTCCATAACTTTCATTCCTATAATCAAGTAAGACTTTAATTACAATTTAAGTGGTGTGAGTCATGTACTGAATGTCGTTTCATTCGTTTTACTAGTTTTAAGAGATTCAGTTCATTCCCTTTATATTCCTCAGTATTTTTATTGGCCTATTTTGCTATTACGTTTCTCTCTATTGAAGTAAAATAGAATAGAAAACACAACTAACAAAAATTGCAGAGCAAACAAAAATCGTATCCTTTTCACTTCAAGCTTTGATAGAGGTAAAACTTCAAAACCTTGCCATTTTTTCTTTCATCTTCTTATTCCTTTAACAAGTTTCATTATGATTCTTGATTTAGGCATGTTCAGGTTGGTTTTTTGTTACTTGGTGATATATGATTTCTATCAATACTTTTTTGCATGTCATTATAACTATTATATTTAGATAGATTTTTCATTACAAAGGCAATGTAGTTTTGGGACATTAATATGCAAACCCTGATGTTGAGGATTCTATTGCAACTGATATCATGGTTCACGAATGAGGTTCTCTTTTGTAATAGTTAATATGTTGATTTGATAGACTTGGATGATGCTACCTCAAATATGAGGTTCTCTTTTGTTTTGGATTATTTTATATCATCTGGTTTTAGTTTATATTATTAATATATGGCAAAATTGCAAAATTGGTCTCCCACTTTATCTCTAGTTTCGGATTTGGTCCCCCAGTTTTTTTAATTCACGAATTTGGTCCCCTATTTTGTAAAATCGTGCAATATTGATCCTCCGGGCCACAATTGGACGTTGACTACTAGCAAGTGACGTTGACTGCCACGTGTCATGTTCTTATTGGATGATGACTACCACGTGTCATGTTCTAATTGGATGTCAATTCCATGAAAGACGAAATACATTATTGTTTTCATTGACCAATCAAAACATGACACGTGGCAGTCATCATCCAATAAGATTGTGACATGTGTCAGTCAACATTCCTTTGTAACAAAGGTCCAATTGTGGCCTGGGGGACCAACATTGCACGATTTTACAAAATAGGGGAATCAAATTCGTGAATTAAAAAACTGGGGGACCAAATCCAAAATTGGAGATAAAGTGGGGGACCAATTTTACAATTTTGCCTTAATATATTTGTAGGACTACCAACTAAATTAACGTTAGATAAAAAATTAAGCCAAATTATATATTAAGGCCTTGTTTAGCCTATTACAGAAGGTGTGTTATTTTTTTTGGTAAAAAAAAACTATCAGAGGAATATTAAAAGTTTAATGTGGAGAAGGCTTTTAAAATGGCTATCAGGCCACGCTAGGCTTTTAAAAAGGTCAGGTCGATCCAAAATAAAAGCCTTTGATAGGCTATAGGCCAGGCTCAGGCCTGAAAAATTCATCGTAGGCTAGGCTCAGACCTTTTAAAGCTTGGTCTGGTCTGGTCTATTCCCACCCCTATACATATATATAAAATATGCATATATTCCCACCAAAGTTTGCAACATTTAAAGTAAGGATGCAGAAGCACACCTAAGGCAATGGCTACACAGTATTAAACTAAATAACTTAAAATGACTGACTGTAAAATGAGTGAATGCCGAGAATACATACCTAAACCAATGGCATCAGAACCCTTCATAATTTTCAGCCTTTTGCAAGTGTTAACAAAGGTAGAATTTGCAGTTGAGTGTATGAAGGATGCAAACTAGTAGGGCAAAGCAAAAATCTCATCCCATTAGTCATTTAGTTCATTTTTTTGGTACAAACGCAAAATAATTTGCATGAACGCTTGATGTCAACATAGAAAAGCACATTAACACAAGCCAACAGGTAATATAGCTAAATTAGACTTAAATATCCCATTCAGCTGCAAGAACCATGGCCATGATCAAATGTATGTATTGATGAAAAAGCATAGCCATGATCAAATGTTGGTGTCTGCTATAAACATGTTCTTTAGTCTAATATAGCTCATACATCAAATGTTAATTCTTAATATTCTGATAAGAAAATTGTATCTTTCATTCTAAAAAAATGGAGATTAACACCTCACAACAGAGGAAAACCACCGTAATCCCTCAGATGGAAAAATAATAAACAGAGTTAAAAGTATGAAAAACAAAGATACATTACAGACTCTAGGCAGTATGTGTATGCTAGCCCAACCTAAAGACACCAAATCCTCAATCAACCATTACAAATTCACATATATTGTCACTTCACCCTACCAATTTCAGTTATCCCATTACTGGGATCAAGATCTCTGGTGAATGGATTAGCCAAGGAACTAAAATTGAGTTTCTACCTACCAGATGTGCCTTGTTCAGAAGACCTGCACATTAAAAATAGAAATGAAAAATTAGATAATAAAATATATTATTGGTAGGGTACTTACTGCACCCACACCGAAATGGAGTACATCAATAAATAGTAATTTCACAGAGGAAAAATAAGTGCATACTAATGAAGATTACTGCCAGAAAAAGACAATGTTAAGATATATAAATCAAAATCAATCATGCACTTTGTCCAGATAGCTTAGGCTTTTACTATGATTAGTTCCTTAAC
Source organism: Glycine soja (assembly GCF_004193775.1). Lineage (NCBI taxonomy): Eukaryota > Viridiplantae > Streptophyta > Magnoliopsida > Fabales > Fabaceae > Glycine > Glycine soja. Next base: position 7,398,673 of record NC_041020.1, read on the forward strand.
ACGCACCTTGTAAATTAAAGGAAGAAAAGAAACTTAGCTGTTAATATTTCTTCAATACATATTTAAAATATAGTCAAGTTGATTGATTGATTAACTTCAACACACACGGTTAGAAAATTAAAATAAAATAAAATAAATAAACAAGAAGAAAATGCAAAGTCTTGAATTAAATAACAAAATAACAATAACAAAATAACTTTAATTGGCAGAACATGAATCAACAACCCACTATATCATACAATTAGCACAAAGAAAAAATAAATTAGGGGAAGAAATAATTATTCTGGGTTGAAGCGCGCAAACGTTATCCTTAGAGAGAAAATGCCTCCACTGCACTGGTAGGAAATGTTAATAGTTATACCTATAATATAATAAACAATGACAACATGATTTCTGTCAGACCCTAATTTCGTCTGGGGACTATCATGCATTGATGTTTTGATTCTCGCCAGTCGAACCGCGTTGTTCGACACCAATTACTGCACAAGACGAAAGATCGTTCAATGTTTTGATCAAGAATGCGAAAGATACAAAAAAAAAAAGAGGGGCAAAAAGGTCTTTTTACTGAGTTTTCTGGACCCTAGCTCGCCCAGGCAAGCCTCTGGCTAGCCTGGGCCCTCAGAAGACATCAGGCTGAAGGAACCAGCTCGCCTGGGCTAGTTGCAACTCGCTTGGGCGAGCCAGTTACTTCAGGAGTAAGTCTCAGCTCGTCTGGGAGAGCTGCCATGGTCCCAAGTGCCTTCTTTTCTGTAAATAGGCGTAAAAGGAAGCTGAGGAAGGGGTTCCAACATTCAGCATTGAGAGAAATATTGAAGAAAAAGAAGAAATAAGAGAAAACGAAGTCGAGGCATTATCGAATCGCGACTGTGATCAACCTCTATATTGTTCTTCGTTCGGTGTTCTTCGTATGACCATCGGTTAGTTTTGCTTTTAAGATTTGAATGTGATCTATGCACCCTTAGGGATCCTCTTTGTTGTTTTGTGCATATTCATCTCCTCCTTCTATAATCGGTAATCTCTTTTCTTTTGTAAAGTTTAAACTTAACCGATCATTAGCGTCGTAAAGTTGTCTTTTAGAGGGATTGAAAGTTAACAAATATAACCAAGATAAAATCAACGCATAACTGAATTTCTCCTGTCGGAGTCACTTGAGATCGTTCAAAGGTCCAACGCCTTAACGACCCTTTTTGTTATTGTAAAGAATCTTTCAAAAGCATAAAAACAATTTGACACACAAACTTTCTCACTTTAAAGAACTATGTTGATCTGAATTTCCCATCGCACTTGAGGATACGTAGGAGCAAGGGCACCCCCCTGTCGACCCCAAAAAGTAAAAAAAATATAAAAAAAGAAAATTACACAATTTTGAAGTCATGTTTTGCACACTCGGTCAAGGGTTGTTGCCCCTTGTGACGAGCGCGTGGGGTGCTAATACCTTCCTCATGCGTAAAAATCTCCCGAATCCTTATTTTCAAAATTCGCAGACCTTTCTTTTTTATTTTTCTAACGTTTTCCTCGAATAAACATTGGTGGCGACTCCCACGCATTTTCCTTTTTTGGAAGACACACCTTTGGCTTTTCGCCCGCACTCCCATCATAGAGTAGGTTGCAACAATTTCTAATTCATTAATCACAGTCTATGGAACAACTGTGTACGTTGACAACAGAGTTAGCAATGTCAATGCAAAAAACATGATATTAAAAATATAAAAACCTCAGCTAGTTAATGTGATGCATACCTTGTATTTCATGTCTTGACATTTGACACCAATCACAGCGTGATATCCTATTGTGTTATTGCTTCCAATAATAGTACATCCAGGATGATCATCACCAACAAAAGCACCACTGTTCAAAACAAATACTATTCAACAAAGCAAATCCTTAAGAGAAAATAGTGATATTAAGTCTGAACTCAAAACTCACATCATCAACATGCAATTGTCCCCTAACTCTGTACTTACAAAAAGATGGCTTCCGGGATATAGTTGACAATCATTCCCCAGCTTTGCAGAGGAGCTAACAAAACAAAAGGGACCAATCGAAACACCCTAAGCATAAAATGGTTGATGAATGTAGAACATTATTAGCTCCACTTGACAATTTGAATTGATATTTATGTGAAGACTGCATCTTAGCATTGCTCAATATAATAAGAAATAAAGTGTAATACATATTAGAAATACACATTTAAGTGTGGAGAACAGACACCAAGTAAAGTTCTACCTGCTTCATTGAATATATTATTGGTATAGTACTTACTGAGGCAACCGCAGAAACCGAGTGATTTTACTTTGATGAATATCAGCTTCTTGAGCATAGACTTCACTTAAACTCCCTAATTGAACTTTATATTTGTTGTCTAGAAATATAGAAATACATGTGAACAATCGGTGGAACACATTCATGATGTAGATATGATAGGGCCTCTACTGCTCCAATAGCAATAATGATTTTTTCTTCTTGTGATAATGTACCTCTCTTGAAATTAGGCCTTAAACAATTGTTTTAATGCATTAAAAGACTCCCCTCGCCCCCTGCCAAATATTTGCATCTCAGGTCACAGTTCTTCAACATTAAAAGAAAGTTATTTTATTGGAAAAAATAAAAAACATTCAAAATCTATAACTACTTAACAACAACATCACAACAGTAGGCAAAACCAAGTTCAAGCATACAGCTGCATGACACTTTAAAAAACATCTCAATGAATGGCAACAACAAATAACTTACACTATCACCAACATAATTAATCCTGTGCATTGTCGATATGGAAGGCGAAGCTTCATCCTTAATAATAGAAGAACGAATTCAGTTATTAGTAACTAACAGAGTGAATATTAAACACAACAACAACTACAAAAACGTTACCTAATGTTGTAAGGTTGGAAGCTTTGAAATAAAAAACTTCATTAATTCATCATCATCATCAAATAACTGAGATACCGAATGGCGTGTATTCCTACGGACAACCTTAAATTTGAATGCTAGTGTTTTGCCCAGAACACGATCAAGTTCTTCTAATATATCTCTTGCATCAAATACTCCATCCTAGGTAATTAGATTTATGGAGCCATTGATTTTAAGCATACCACAACAATACTATCCATGCAAAATGAATACAACAGCAAACTATGTGTATTCTTTACCTCATCAATCATTTTCTGCTTAATCTCATCTGCAGTCTCTTTTATCAGCGCATAACATTCTCAATCCCACAGTGTAAAAATTGTAGACTCATTAGGTTGACCAACTCTGACATCCACACGAAACCTATGACACAAATTAGTGCATCAACAACTATGCAAATACGTAACAAAATTAATTCGAAGCAGGTTGTTATTTCACCATGAAACAGCATGCAACTTACTTTGCAACTGTACTTGCACTCATATTACCACACCTAACACATACAAATGACGAACCCTCTCCATCAGCTTTTTGTTACATTTGGGACACCCATCATAAATCCACCCATTTGCTACCAACAACTTGCTTATAGTAGCCATAGTGACGCACATACACTCCTACAACAAAAATGATTATTTGTAAAAATGAACTACAATATTTCAAGCCTAATAAATGCATCAAATATTAACTCAAACCTTTTTCAATTGGCTAAGTTGATCAAAGCATTTCACTTGGGCATTATAGAGAAACCGATCCGCAATAGAATACATAAAAGATCCTGAAATTTGACTGCCTATTTGGGTACACGGAACTGTTGTTACCTGTGTCGGATCAATTCTAAAATAGGTAAACATATGTCCACATGATGAATAAATTTAAAATATTCACAACTAAATGACAACATAGATTGAAGTATCATGAATGCAGTGACAAACTGATCCTTGAACTCCAGAATTTCTTTCATGTCAGTATTCACAAAAATTTGAGAACCATACATTGAATTCTATATTGTTATTGGATAAGTGCCTATACAAAATGAAAGAAGTTTACATTAGTTAAAAATCAAATGTATATTTACAAAAATTCACTTACAATGAAACAACAACCTTTTGCTTCTATGATTTTAGCCAGACTGAGCAACAACACCACAGGACCAGAAACATGCCTATCAAAACAATCCTTAAACTCCAGAGCCAGTGACTCCCACAAAGTACAACTCATCATACTTCCACTATGTCACATTAAAAAGGAATTATTCATGCAGCTAACATTTGAAATTGACTCCAATTTCTGTTTTTGTAAACAATAATGAATATCATCCATTCTTCATAGTAAACACAACTTTCTTTGGCTTGCCGTGCAGATTCCACTGCCAAATCTCAACAACCTCACCAATAACATCTTCAAACAAAACCCATTGTTAAACAAAACCCATCATTAGACAGACCAACCACACAAACATTTAAAGTTGTTCAATAAGCACATATTTTAAAAATGTACCTATCAAAAAGTCAGTGATGACTGATGATTAAGCCACTTACAATGTCATCAAACGTTGTAAAATTGAACATTGTTTTAGGTATTTCTGGTATTTCGTGAGTTGTGACTTTAGTTGCTTTTACAAAATTTATTTTAAATCCATGACATGTTGCTTTATAATGACCACTATTTTTTTCAACTTCAAAGTTCTAGATAACATATGTGTGACCAACATCAAAATTAGCATTGTTGAGTTGAACATCAACATTCCTCATTTGTGCTAGAATTTTATCACCCTAGACAATCAACATGAGCAGTGGCATTTTTTAAAAGATTTGCTATAAACAACAATCAACAACCAATACATACAACATATCTAGGAAAAATCAGTTAACTTGACCTTCTTGTCAACTAAAATTAGCTCAACAACACACTTAGGCGATCTTGGTATGGTCCATATGTTAATCACTCGAACAACAATCTTTCAATTTTCCTTTTTGTCATCTATTTCAGCTATCGAGGTCAACCTTCAAAACAAGGCTACACAAATACACAAATTACAGTTATTCCAAACAAAATATGGATGAAAATTGAAAAACCAGAACTTAAAGGAACTGCTATAAAATCCATACAAGTTGCCATTAAACTTTCAACACTAACTGCAAAAATTCCAAGTATCCAAAAACATGATGTTCATAAAGACATTAAACATCCATTAGGCTAAATGAAATCATATACAGAGCAATACACACTTACGAAACAGAATGAGTTGTTAATGTGACAGTGGTAGAAGCTTCCTACAGCACAAAACGAAAATGCACAATAGACCAAATGTTACTACAGTTGGTATGGCAATAATATAGTAAACACACAACAACTAAAAAATAAGCGTCGTAACCTTGTTGAGCAACCATCGTTCAACAACCTTTAAGAATAAATGTGGTAGAAGCAAAGGAGGAAGATGAGCGCGCGTAGATGAAACCTGTTACTTTCAAATTGGAATTTTAAACATGTGGTAGAAGCCTTAGGTCACCTAGTAGCTCTAGAACCTACTGAGAAGAAAGCTATCAGATTTCAAAATTAGAATTTGAAACAAACCACAAAATGAAGGAAAGAAGCAGAGGAGGAAGATGAACGCGCGTAGATGAGCATTGAGATTGGCCGATGTGACCTCGGAGGTCTGCTGTCTAGCGTTGTAGGAGCCTAGGCTATGCATTTAAAAAAAAATCGAAGGATTAGCATGAAATAGTGGAAGGATTGAAGCAGAATGGAAGCAAGGGAGCGAGGAACGCATGCGGTGAAATAAAAAATAGCAAAAAAAGTGAGAGAGCGACACATGGCAAGCTTGGTTGTTCTTTTATTACTAACAACTAGTGGAGTGCCCGTGCGATGCACGAGTCGGTATTTTACTGTAAGCGAAATAAATACTATTTGTCAGGGTGTTGTTTGTATCATTCGACTGTAAGTGACATAAATAATATTTGTCAGGGTGCTGTTTGTATAATTTCTGTAAGTGACATAAATACTATTTGTCAGGGTGCTGTTTGTATATAACATAAAGATAATTTGTATCAAGATTTGATTGTGTTGAAAAAATTTTAAAATTGATTTAAATTATATAAAAGAAACATAGGAAATAAATTAAAAAATATTGTGGTTTTGCAGGAAAATTTTTATTTTAGATGTATTTTATTGTGAAGAGGGACTCACTATTAGAAAATACACTTTCAACATCGGTTATTTAGAATATTCTACATCGTCAATGTTAACATCGGTTTTGGAGAACCGATGTTAACATATATATGACAACATCGGTTCTCTAAATACCCGATGTTAATATACAAGAGTTGACATCGGTTATCTACACATAACCGATGTTAAAATACAAACGCTGACATTGGTTATACACAAATAACCGATGTTAATATACAAATGTTAACATCGGTTTTCTATTACAACCGATGTTAAGGTTCATATCGACATCGGTTTTTGTAAATAACCGATGTTGTTTATGATATTAACATCGGTTTTTGTTAATAACCGATGTTGTTTTCAAGTATTTTTTTTATATATACTTTCTGTTTTTACAATAAATCCAAAATTGTACCTGTCAAATGCAATTTCAGGCCCAATTCACAGCAAATAACCATTTTATTCTGCTTTCAAGCAGTTTTAATGATAATAAATATCAAATAATTGATTTATCATAAAGAACAATCATCAAATGAATTCAATGTTCATGTTACATAGAAAATGTAAAAAATGTTAAACCAAAGTAAACTAAAGCTAAAGATAATGTCCCTAAATCCTAGGCCTGATCTCTAACTCGGAGATAAAACTGTGCCCACTGAATCCGCAATGCTTTTAATCTCTCTGGCTCCAATGGTCTTGCATCATTAAAATACTGCATGATGAAATAAATCATAATAAGTTAATAATGTAATACAAATTATAAATAAATCAATTTTGTTTGAAATAAACTTACCGCTTCCCAATTATTCCTAAAAGTTCCTAAAATGATGGTGGACATCCAATGCATCACATAGTAGCCGCACTCTCCAAAATAATCCTGAGACTGGGACTGGGACTCTCCAACACGCAATGCAACAACTCAAAGTCAAAACTCAAAACAAATCACTTGGGGAAAATTTGAGAATTCAAATGACCTAAGCCTTCGAGTTCGAGTACTTAATGAATATTAGGTATCAAACTAAAAGAGTATTTAAAAAAGTCAGAAACTAAAACAATTATTAATACTTACTATCTCAAGGACTAATATGAGGATCTACTGATAGGTGTTATCTTCAAGCATAAATAAGAGTATAAGTGACAATAGGTTAACCAGTGAACATGGTCAACCTAACGTAAACCAAAATTTCTGTTCTGCCAAATGCTCCAAACAGCTGCAAACCAAACAATATACCAGATGTATGCTTTTTTTCCTAGAGCAATTAATCAAGCCCTTGAATTGGAGAAAATGACTTGTGGTATTCACATGCTTACATGCCTCCATACCCCATGTTCTCCATAAATATGCAGAGTTTTCACATTCTAAGAATAAAATGACTTGTTTAGATGTTATTCCTTCTGGTTCGAGTAATAATAACCATGACAATTCTCTCCATGTTTTCTTTGATATTGATTTTCTTTTTTGGAGAAAACAAAGAGGAGAACGAGCAACAGTTTGAAGGTTGTACATTCAGGAACTAAAGAATTCAAAATAGCTAGTAATAAGAAGGATTTGTTTTTGGGATTTTCTGAGCACCAAGAGCGGCTACGCAAGAAGCTTGCACTTGAGAAGGGAAGGATATTTGCAGCTAATGAACAACTTTCTTAACTATTTGTCCTTCAGATTTTACTGTTTCTTTTTGCTAATATGTAAATATAAATAGTATAAGGCTATGGCTTATGGACATGGTCTTTTTTACCCCTAACAATCTTAGAAGTAAATATAGACCATGTTTTTACGCCATAGCCTTATACTATCTATATTTACATATTAGCAAAAAGAAACAGTAAAATCTGAAGGACAAATAGTTAAGAAAGTTGTTCATTAGCTGCAAATATCCTTCCCTCCTCAAGTGCAAGCTTCTTGCGTAGCCGCTCTTGGTGCTCAGAAAATCCCAAAAACAAATCCCTCTTATTACTAGCTATTTTGAATTCTTTAGTTCCTGAATGTACAACCTTCAAATTGTTGATTGTTCCCCTCTTTGTTTTCTGCAAAAAATAAAATAAAAAAAAGTACCTCAGCAAAAGATAGTTTATACTATAATTAAGGGTCAGTACTAGATGTACTGAAGTGTACAACATATAGCATAGGCAGTGAGAAACACTGCCCAAATAAGACTGAATACAATGACAGGATATGTCAGCCCCCCCTAGGAAAATTCCTACCTCAAATTAGACAACCAGTGATTAAAGTTGGTATTAAAATCCTTCTCCATACACCTAAGCCAAGACCAAGTATGGAATAATGTCTCGTCCATGACTTTTTCGGGAATGAAGAGCTGGTTATTGAAGACCATGTTGTTTCTGTGCTTCCAAATGGTCATAGACAGTGCTATCCATAGTGCTTCCCATCTTTTGTCTGTGCTTCTTTGCGCATTGCAGTGTGAGAACTACAAGAAATGATTTTTTGGTTCTATGGGGAGCACACAAAATGGTGGTATTACAGCTACTAAAATCTAGAATTTAAAGAAGGATCTGAATGCTTTGGAGGCTGGAGTAAATGGTTCAAACATATCTCAAGCTGAAATGGAGCTTAAAAAATCTTTGCAGGAACAGCTGTGGACAGCAGCTATAACTTATGAATCCATGATGAGGCAAAAATCTAGAGTGAAGTGGATAAGAGAAGGGGATACAAATTCAGCTTATTTTCACAGATTGATTAATCATAGAAGGAGGGTAAATTCTTTTCAAGGTTTATTCATGGAGTCCTTGTGGTTAAATTTCTGGTTAAATTTGGTTACCAATCTTATGATGGCCTTTGGTTAAATTTCTGGTTATATGTATTGGGGTCCTTGTGGTGGGTTTTGTTTGCTTTTTGGAAGGTGGCACTTTTGTGTCTTGTATCTGTTATTTTCAGTACCTCGGTACTGTTCTGTTTATTAATAATATACATATTTTTGCCTTCCAAAAAAAAAAGTAGCATGGTAATAGGCAACTTAATTGAAAATCTCATAATTATATTTTACTTACACTAAAAGCTAAGGAGGGCTGAATGGTCTGATGAGAAAAGCTAAGGAGGAGAATATGTACAAGGCATATCAAGTGGGATCCAATAAAGTGGAAATCAGTCTTTTACAGTTTGCAGATGATACTATCTTTTTGGGGGAAGCGGACATGGAGAATGTCAAAACAATTAAGGTTGTCCTAAGGTCCTTTGAACTTGCATCTGGCCTTAAAATTAATTTTGCCAAGAGCACTTTTGGAGCTTTTGGTCAAACTGACCTTTGGAAGTAGCAGGCAGCCACCTACTTGAATTGCCAGTTGCTGGTTCTTCCTTTCAATTACCTGGGAATACCCATTGGAGAAAACCCAAGGAGATGTACTATGTGGGATCCTATCATCCACAAATGCGAGAGAAAGCTAGCTAAGTGGAAATAGAGAAATATATCCTTTGGGAGGAGGATTCATTAGCAGAGAAGTACCCTAGACTTTATTCAATCTCATTGCAGCAACATCAACTCATTAGATCCATGGGAATGTATCAAGACATGGGGTGGGAGTGGAACTTTGCTTGGAGAAGAGCCTTGTTTGACAATGAGATCACCTCAGCGGCTAACTTTCTCAAAGATATTACATAAATTAAAATCCAGCAACAGGTTTCAGATACTTGGGAGTGGTCTGCAGATCGTGAAGGACAATATTCAACTCGCAGTGCCTATGATTTGATAGGAGAAGAAGCAACAAATAGCAGTCAGGAGGAATATTTTGAGAAGCTTTGGAGGATAAAGGTTCCAGCTAGGTTTCTGGTGTTTGCGTGGAGATTATTAAGAGATAGGCTGCCGACAAGAAAAAACTTGCAGAGAAGACAGATTCAACTCACAGATTCACTTTGTCCTCTCTGCAGAACCCAACAAGAGGATGCATCCCATCTTTTCTTTCACTGCAGCAAAGTTCAACCCATATGGTGGGAAACCATGTCATGGCTGCAAGTTAAGGGTGCTTTTCCATTAAGCCCACAGCAGCACTTCCTTCATCATTTGGGTGTTCAACCTCCTGGTGTAAGAAATAATAGATGGCATTGTTGGTGGCTAGCTTTAACCTGGTCCATTTGGAAACTTAGGAATAGTATAGTCTTCTCTAATGCGAATTTTGATGCTAATAAGCTGTTTGAAGAAGCCATATTCCTTCTATGGTCTTGGCTTAGGGGTTTTGAGAAGGATTTCACAGTGCATTTCAATCACTGGTCAAGTAATCTACCACAAAGTTTTATGTATCAGCAGGGGATTGCATAGTTATGAGATTTATACATGTAAATTCATATGCATTTTGTATCCATAGCTTGGTTCCCCCTCAGAATATCAATGTCTGATTGTGGAACCATTTATATGGATCTTCTTTGTATTATAAGTACCTCTAGTACTTCTTTCAATATATATTATTTATTATAAGTACCTCTGGTACTTTTTTAATATATATTATTTGTAGACAATAAAAAACTGCTAAGATTAACAGTTTATCATGGCTGAAAATGCATAACTCTTGGTGAACGTGACCCTAAGCAGCCAAATAAACATGCCCTAATAAATGCCTAGGATAAATCCAGTTTTATATTAAATTCAAATGTTCAAAAACATAAACTAATAGAACAAAGGCTTCACAAAAGGAATGTACCTACAAAGATAACAACAGCATCAACAAACACCTAGCTTTTCTTTTATTCCAGTTACTTATCAACAGACTAATAGGCAAGAACAAAATACTAAACATTTATTTAATTAAATCTAATAAAAAATTTACTTCAATAACATTATTTAACAAAATACTTGCAAGGTAGGGGTGTCTTCTAAGAACTGGAGGGAGCTTTATCTATACTTAAGCATTACTTGCTCAAGAAACAAAAAATATGTTCAAACAACAACAGTCAAGCCCCCTCTGTTGGACAGTAAAATGTTAAAGCAATTGCAAGCAATTTCAAGACCCCCGTGGATCCATCTACATAAATCATGGTTCATTCTCTGTTATAGTGCAAACAGAAACGTTACTAAAAATCATGCAACATTACTTATTACTACCCAGAAAAAATAAAATAGGTCAAATGAAGTATACAAGTTAGTGTTACCTTGATCAAGAGAACCCAGCAACACACGCACGTCAGTGGAGCCTGTAGAATCGCAAACAAAAACCTTTTGTTTATTATCCGATGCCACTCTCAATTCGGGTCAAACCACTCACAAGGAAACTTAGCATAAACGAATTTGACCTACGTACCTCACGGAGAAAGCTTTGACCTTTGAGCAGCGACGAGTGTTTCAGCACCCTAGTAGCAACAGTGTATGTAGGGTTTTCTTTGACCCAAGACAATGTGGGTTCTGTGGGGTTCCAACGACGACAATATGGGTTTTCCGGCACTGTAGGGGGTTCTGTGGGTTCCAGCGAGGACAATGTGGGTTTTCCGGCAGTGTAGGGGGTTCTGTGGCTTCGACCGACGACAATGTGGGTGTCAAGGGAGCGGTTTCCGGCAGATTTCAAGCGGGAGGAGAAAGAGGAGCGATTTCAGGCAGGAGGATGACAAAGAGAAGAGGGAGGGCAAGGTTTTCGAGCGCGCGCGGCTTGTGAAATCTCAATTTTTTTAACTTATAAATATAACAACATCGGTTTTTAATGGATAACCGATGTTAACTGAATATAGTTAACATCGGTTTTGTAAAAACCGATGTTAACATCAAATACATTACATCGGTTTTTTAACAAACCGATGTTAAAATCAACTCCTTAACATCGGCTTCCTCAAAACCGATGTTAACTCTATTAACTTAACATCGGTTTTGCCCAAACCAATGTTACCATATTCATCTTAACATCATGTTAACATCGGTTTTTTAAATAACCGATGTTAACATGAATTAGTTAACATCGGTTTTTCTAAAACCGATGTTAAGTAACTTCATTTAATTATAAAAATGTCACCGCGCTTTCGTTAACATCGGTTTTAGCTATAACCGATGTTAATTGGACGATGTAGAAAACTTTTTTTTTTAATAGTGACTAAATCTTCATAATTAATAGACATATGAAAGTAATATTTTCATTGTAAAAGATAATTGACACTTAAAAAAATAAGTTTTTTTGTAAAATAATTTTTAGTGTTTGTTTTAAAAAATATTTAGTGGGCATATGAAAGTAATATTTTTATTATAAAAGATAATTTACACTTATAAAAAAATAATGTTTTAGTCTTTGTTTTAAAAAATGTTTCAGTATATAAAAATAATTTGTTGTTATGTTAAATAATTTTGTAATCTCTATAAATAATATTATTTAAAAATAACCTTTTCTTATCCTAAATAAATTTTAATCTAATTCAGCAAAAGAAAATAATTATAATCATGTATAAAAAAAAATAATGTTTTAGAACAATTTTAGTTATGTATGATTACGGAACACAAAGTTAATGCTCTTTGTAATTTAAAGTTAAAAAACTATTCTAGCAATTTGAATGTAAAAAAATATGCAGCTTAAATTAATTTAAACATATAGCATTTTAATAGTTAAAAATTGCTAAACTTAAATGCAATTTTGTTTTTTAATTTTATTTAATCTACAATTTGATCTCTTTATTTTATAATTAAAACATTTGATTATTCTATTTTTAAAAATTCACAACTATGATCTCTTTATTGCAAAATATAAATATTTGGTTTTTATATCTTTAAAAATCCACAATTTTTGTTTAATCTTTAATTTTTTGTATATTTTATTTCTTTTTTTTACTCTGTGTTGTTGTTTTTCAAATGCAGGACGGGAATGAAAGAATCCATTGTTTATGTTACTATTGACTCTCTTATTTAGTGAAGAAGGGTAATTTTGTGGGAAACGAAAATGCAAAACACAAAGGTTAGGAAAAAACAAAAAACTTTTCCCCATAACTTTAAAAAACTAAAATGTTCAATAATTAGAAGCAAAAATATTGAAAGGTCACAGCATGGTGGGATAAGTTTTTTTTTTTGATCAAGTAAATTTGAAAACAGAACATGGATATTACATGGTCTGTAAAACATAAGCACTGGAATAAGCAACAAATAAATATGAGATGAGCATAGCAGGGAATGTGTAAGATGAGCAGAGTAGACAACAATATCCCTCCATCAACAATATTTAGTTTACTAAACAATAAATTTGTAGTAGTACAGCAGTTATAAATTACTAATATAGCAGATTAAATAAAACAGACTCATTTCATTCAAATTCAAACCATGAAAACTCAAAACTCACTGATACATTCCTTAACAATGTCATATGACAAAACAAAATTTGAAAGCCAAAATTTATGTGGAATACATCTCAACTGCATCAGAAATATACTCCATGTGTAGGATGTTTAACTCTGGCAGAAAACAAAATAAAAATGTTTTTATGAACCAATACTGATGTGTAAAAGAGAAATAAAATTTAAGCTAATGTGCAAAATAAAAAAAGATTAAACATTTATGATATATCTTATGTTCAAAGTCAAATAAGTAAATAAGAAAGAGACCATGTAATTGACAAAATGTTCATAAAAGACAAAAAGATAGAAAAATCAAAGTACATAAGCTAACTCTAATACTCCCAATTCTTTCTCCGACGGATGACAATTTCCCATATTTTATCAATGATCCTGTAATAGAAGGAGACTTCATCACCGTGGGAGAAATCATTATCTGCAAGGAATTGATACCATGGTTGGACAACATATCTGCGCCTAACTCCACCATCAACCACCACAACATTCCACTGTAATGGAGGTTCAAATCTCCTAAGAATGGTCATGTGTTGACCGCAGGCATTTACATGTGTCATGGCACAATTAGGGAGTCTCTGCATGGGAAAAAATAGCATGATATATAAGCATGAATTAATAAGCAACATTGAAGAGGTTTTCATTGTTACCAGTGGTCCTGGTGCACCAAGAATTGATTGTGTGATTTCAAGTGCCCAAATATGTTGTCTTGACATAACTTCTGGCCTTCCGCAAGTCTGGCATTCCAGTGAGGGAACGAAATAAAGATCAAACATGGATTTGTTGTTGCATGCCAAGAATTTAATGATCACAGATTCATAAATTGATAAATCTTTTCTGAATTCTTTTAGCCCTTTCACAAAGTAGACTTTTGTCCGATGCTGCCTTAGCCTGATTTGGTATATTGTTCCATCATATCTAAAGTTGACAAACTCAGGGTATTCTGGTGCCCATTGTTGGTGGTAAAAAGTGGGCACTTCTATAATGTCCTGCAAATATTATAGCAAGAAAGCAAATATGAAACAACATGAAGAATAAAAACAATTAGTATGTAACATTACCATATCATTGTGGAATACTGCAGTGAACTGTAGGATTAATGGATTAGTGTGAGTTGGATATTCAATCTGCAGTGAGAGGAAATGCAAAAATGAAAATCAAGTATGGCACTGAAATAGGAACGTCTAAAATATGTGGAGAATGACAACAACATATTAAAATGAATAAAAGTTGTATGTACATTGTTTGTGACATAAAGGTTTCATTTTGCAGCATTCCTACTGCTGTAAATGTGCCTTTAATCTTTTGGATCAAACTTTTAGGGTGATACTCATGCCAAACTTAACAGGATGTTGACATAAAGTATCTTTTAACTGGAATGTAGATTAACAATCAAATAACAAAGGAAATTGTGTATTCGTTGTCTGCTGGTAAAAAATAAACAAAACAATCTTTATAATAGTTGACAATAGTAATGAGTCAAAATATATTTGTGCATGCATTCAAAACATAAAGGCTTGGTTCCATAGCTAGATCAAAATAGCAGGAGACAAAGAAAAGGTAGGTATGACAAAGGTCACGCATTTTTTTAGGCTGAACAGTCGAAAGCAATATACATAAAAACCAAATAAAAAATTTAAATAACAAAAAAAAATAAAAAATTACATGCAAGGGGGCGAGATTGAAAAGGAAGTAAAATACAAAACAAAAAGCTAAGCCAGCAGGAAGCAAAACAAAAACCCATGTGAATGGAGTGAATGGAGTGAGAACGAGAATAGAAGAGAATAAGAAATGGAAAAAATGCAAGAGAGAAAGAGCGGACGGAGCAGAAATGGAAAAAAGCTAGGAAAACAGAGAATGAACAATGTTCAAAATATTTTGAGAGAGTAAGCGAGTAATTGGTTTCACATGCACCTTGCTTGTAGTTGTTGATGAATCAGAACTGGTGCTTGTCTTGGTTGAGTCAGTCGATAACTCTGAAGGCATTCTCTGAGTTGTTATAGTATTTTTTGTTCAAGGAATGAACATTGAATATCTGCTGAAGAATAAATGTTGAAGTGACACAGTGGTTGGTGAAAATGTGTAAGGGACAGAATACGAAGAGGTTTGAGAATTGTGGAGCATTCAATGGAGTATGGCAAGATTGGAGGTGGAGAGTCATCTGAATCATTGTGACTGATTTTTATTTATTTTTTGTTTACTGAATGTCCACAACCAATATTGATATTTATAAAAATGCAGTGAAACAAATATATGAGCAAAAAATAATCAGCATGTATTTAATATGATAGGTGTTAACAAAGTAATTATGCTATATATTATATATTATATATATAATAAAATAAATAAATAATCTGAGAAGACTAATTTTTTGGTATGAAGCAAAGATTTTTCAAATAAATAATAATGTAATGTAATGGTGGATGCAGACATAAAAATCCTAGATTTGGTTTTAAAAATCACAACCTTAGATGTTTAAAAAGCGTAGAAGACAGACCCAAGATTCTGGGCTGTAAAAAACCATATTTTAAAAATTAACCAATGATACATATATAAATCGAAAATGCAAGGCAAGGTGTAGAAGCTCCAGCAGCATTTCCTTTTTGTAATTAATTAATAATTCATTTATTTCCCAAAAAAATCCCTCCTAGTGTCAGGTGTTGCAACAACGTTTTCCCTTGTCTCCTCTTTATCTCTCTCATGAAATTACGTTACCACTTTTTTTTCTGATCTTTCTTTTTGTCTGTCACAACCTTTTCTCTCTTTAGAAAAAATGAGGAGTGAGAGAAAGGGATCAGAAGAGAATGGGAATGGGAAAGGGTGAACGGAGTGAGAATGAAGATGGAATGGCAATGGGAAAAGAAGAGATGGGAAAACCCGGGCAGGACACGTGGAGGGAGGGGCAAAATAATGGGAAGAGGAAAAGAAATAAAAGCAAACACAGGCATAACACTTGGATTGAAGCGGGAAAAATCATAAAACCCAAAAAAAGACAAAAGCCAAAACTTTTTGATGAATATGAAAAATTTTAATCATGAACCAAAAAATCAAACCTGCACTCGTGGAGTTTCCAAGTGTGCATAAAATAGAGGCAAACTAAAAACATTTAAGCTTTTGCACTGTAAAAAATAAAGAAACAAAGAAAACATAGACAACAAAAACAAATCAAAATTAGAAAAAAAGAAATGGGAAAAAAATAGATAAAAATGGAACCTTTAATAATTAAATGTTAATGTTAATAAATTGACAATGATTACGACAAAAATAAATAGAAAATTAAAGCTGATTTGAATAATATGGTAAAATTGATAGTGTAATATTTGGAAAAAACCTTTCCATTAATAGGTACTTGCCAATTAATTTTTGCCAATTAATTTTGTCCAATAAAAAATAATAAACTCTCCAATCTTTCTTTTCTCACTTCAATCCACGTGTAATTTTTTTTTTTTATTTTGCTCAGTGCTTACACCTTCCTCACATGCTGATGTTTTTTTCCAGTACCACCAAGCCACATGTATCGCTTTCTAATTGTCGGATATAAAAATAGAGTGATGATGACCCCATTTTGATTGATGGAGAAATTTTTATGTTACTTTGTTTTGACAGTTTAAAGTTGTAATTTAATCATTATGATTTCTAGATAATGCATTTTATTGTTTACAATTTGCTGAAAAACGTAAATTGAAAACACATTTTTTATATTAGTTACACTAAGTTATTTAATATTAGTAATTTTATTTATTTCACTTTCGTATGAAAAAAAATTTTCCATTAAAAGTATGATATGATCTTTTTTGTTTTGATAATAACGAATTCTCTCTCCTCCATCTCTTTTGCCTCTGTCAAGATTTTCTTATCAATCAGCTTTAAATACTATATTGTCAATTTGGTAAAATTGATAGTGTAATATCTGAAAAGAAGTTGCATATAAAAATAGAGTGATGATGACCCCATTTTGATTGATGGAGAAATTTTTATGTTACTTTGTTTTGACAGTTTAAAGTTGTAATTTAATCATTATGATTTCCCGTTAATGCATTTTATTGTTTACAATTTGCTGAAAAACGTAAATTGAAAACACATTTTTTATATTAGTTACACTGAGATATTTAATATTAGTAATTTTATTCATTTCACTTTCGTATGAAATTTTTTTTTTCATTAAAAGTATGATATGATCTTTTGGTTTTGATAATAACAAAGTTACGGAAATTGATTCCACTATTATAAATCCGATTTATGAAGGAAAGGCACATATAGTGAAGAGTATTTTGTTTATCACATTTTGTTCTTTCTCTATTTTAATTTATAGCAAATTCGTGATTTTGGAAGTAAAAGGAGCTTGCAATCAGCTTTAAATATTATACTGCCAATTTAAAAATAAATAGAAAATTAAAGCTGATTTGAATAATATGGTAAAATTGATAGTGTAATATTTGGAAAAAAAAACCTTTCCATTAATAGACACTTGTCAATTAATTTTTGCCAATTAATTTTGACCAATAAAAAATAATAAACTCTCCAATCTTTCTTTTCTCACTTCAATCCACGTGTAATTTTATTTATTATTTTTTTATTTTGCTCAGTGCTTACACCTTCCTCACATGCTGATGTTTTTTTCCAGTACCACCAAGCCACACGTATCGCTTTCTAATTGTCAGATATAAAAATAGAGTGATGATGACCCTATTTTGATTGATGGAGAAATTTTTATGTTACTTTGTTTTGACAGTTTAAAGTTGTAATTTAATCATTATGATTTTCAGGTAATGCATTTTATTGTTTATAATTTGCTGAAAAACGTAAATTGAAAACACATTTTTTACATTAGTTACACTGAGTTATTTAACATTAGTAATTTTATTCATTTCACTTTTGTATGAAATTATTTTTTCATTAAAAGTATGATATGATCTTTTTATTTTGATAATAACGAAGTTACGAAAATTGATTTCACTATTATAAACCCGATTTATGAAGGAAAGGCACATATAGTGAAGAGTATTTTGTTTATCACATTTTGTTCTTTCTCTATTTTAATTTATAGCAAATTCGTGATTTTGGAAGTAAAAGGAGCTTGCAATCAACTTTAAATATTATAATGTCAATTTAAAAATGAAACAAAAACGTTAGGAAAATTGAAAAAATCCTTTCCATTAATAGGTACTTTTGCCAATTAATTTTTGCCAATCAATTTTAAATATTTTGTTGGAGTATGAAAATGGTCATGATCTTCAAATTAATGAGACTATTCCGTTAGGATATGAAGATGATGATAATATTATGTTACTTAGTGTAATATTTGGAAAAAAACCTTTTCATTGATAGGTACTTGCCAATTAATTTTTGCCAATTAATTTTGTCCAATAAAAAATAATAAATTCTCCAATCCTTCTTTTCTCACTTCAACCCAGGTGTCCTACAATGTCATTTTTTAATTTTATTTATTTAATTATTTTTTTTTTCTCAGTGCTCACACCTTCCTCACATGCTGAAGTTTTTTTCCAGTACCACCAAGTCATACATGTCGCTTTCTAATTGTCGGATTTCACCGCACCATTTAATTCCCCTTAATTCCAGAACTTTCTCCTCTCTCCTCCATGTCTTTTGCCTCCGTCAAGATTCTCTTATCAATCAGCTTTAAATATTATATTGTCCATTTGGTAAAATTGATAGTGTAATATCTGAAAAAATTCTTTCCATTAATAGGTACTTGCCAATTAATTTTTGTCAATTAATTTTAAACATTATGTTGGAGTATGAAAATGGTCATGATCTTCAAATTAATGAGACTATTCCGTTAGGATATGAAGATAATCCTAATATTATGTTACTTAACAATCAGTTTTAAATATTATGTTGTCAATTTGGTAAAATTGATAGTGTAATATTTGAAAAAACCCTTTCCATTAATAGGAACTCACCAATTAATTTTTGGAAATAATTTTAAATATTCTGTTGAAGTATGAAAATGGTCATGATTTTCAAATTAATGAGACTATTCCGTTAAGATATGAAGATAATCATAATATTATGTTACTTAACAATCAGCTTTAAATATTATACTGCCAATTTAAAAATGAAACAAAAACGTTAGGAAAATTGAAAAACACCTTTCCATTAATAGGTACTTGCCAATTAATTTTTGCCAATCAATTTTAAATATTTTGTTGGAGTATGAAAATGGTCATGATCTTCAAATTAATGAGTCTATTCCGTTAGGATATGAAGATAATGATAATATTATTTTACTTAGTGTAATATTTGGAGTACAAAATGATAGGTATAGTGTCTTCTTCAACCTTGTCTGCATACAATGCTGATTCATGAAAAACAATCAACATGCAATGACATAAACAAAAATGGAACCAAAACGAAAACAAAAGTCAAACGGAATATAAAGATAACAAATAAAGAAAGCGAACTTGTAGATAGAGAAACAAAGAAAAGAATCCTGTTTGAGATAAAAATCAGATAAAAATCGAAGGTTTTTGGAGTTAAAAATGGCAACTTTAGTGTCTCCTTCCACCTTCTCTACATACAATAACGATTCATAAAAAAACAATTAACATGCAGCGAGATAAACAAAAATGGAACTAAAACAAAAATAGGAGTAAAATGGAATATGAAGAGGAATGAAGACGAACGAAAATGGAAGTTGAAGAAACAGAGAAACAAAGAAAACAGAATAAGAAGGAAGAAGAATGGAGAGGAACGAAAAAGGAAGATGGAGAAACAAATAAACAAAGAAAACAAACATGTAGACAGAGAAACAAAGGAGACAAACCTTTTGACATAAAAATCATATAAAAATGGAAGATTTTTGGAGTAAAAAATGGCAGCTTCAGTGTCTTCTTCCACCTTCTCTGCATACAATAGCAATTCATTAAAAACAATGAACAGACAGTGAGATAAACGAAAATGGAACCAAAACAAAAATAGAAATAAAACGGAATATGAATATGAAGAGGAATGGAGAGGAACGAAAATGGAAGATGGAGAGGATGTAAAAAATCAGCAACTCTTTGTAGCAAAAATGACAGAAGATAATTTTTAAAAAAAAACAAAAAAGAATTAGAAGAGAAACAAAAAGAAATAAGCAACAACTCTTGTAGCAAAAATGGGAGAAGATAATTTTTGGAAAAAAGGAAATTACGAAAAAAATGACACATTTGTTCTTCAACACAGAACCTGTACTCATGTAGAAAACAAAATAAAGGCAGAACACCCAAAAAAATTAAAGCCTTTGTGTTTACGAACCTGAACCCATGAAGTTTTTTAGATAAAAATCGCAACTTTAATGTGTTTTTCCACCTTCTCTGCATACAACATGCCAAAAGAACACAAAAAAATTTAAACTTCTGTATTGGGAGAAGTCAGAAAACAAAATAAAGGCAGAAGACCACAAAAAATTTAAGTTTTTGTGCCTACAAACCTGCATTTTAAAAAGCCGAAAAAGAATTAGAGAGAAACAAAAAGAAATCAACAACAACTCTTGTAGCAAAAATGGGAGAAGATAATTTTTTGAAAAAAGGAAATTACGAAAAAAAATGACACATTTGTTCTTCAACACAGAACCTGTACTCATGTAGAAAACAAAATAAAGGCAAAACACCCCCAAAAATTAAAGCCTTTGTGTTTACGAACTTGAACCCATGAAGTTTTTGAGATAAAAATCGTAACTTTAATGTGTTTTTCCAGCTTCTCTGCATACAACATGCCAAAAGAACACAAAAAATTAAACTTTTGTATTGGGAGAAGTCAGAAAACAAAATAAAGGCAGAACACCACAAAAAATTTAAGCTTTTGTGTCTACGAACCTGCATTTTAAAAAACGAAAAAGAATTAGAAGAGAAACAAAAAGAAATCAGCAACAACTCTTGTAGCAAAAATGACAGGAAATAATTTTCTTTTAAAAAAACGAAAAAGAACAGTAACCTCAAGTCCTATTGTTGCAACCCTTGCATGGGCAAAGCGTCGTAACCTTCAACACCACCGTTAGCCTGTCCCAAAAATCAAACAACAAAAAATCAGACCACAAAAAATTAGGCAAAAAAAGGAGCAAAAATAGATAAAAATGGAACTTTTATTCTTCAATACCTTTATTCTTTACTAGCCTATCCCAACTCTTCCATGGGCAAAGCCTCGTAACCTTCAGCACCGTTGTTAGACTGTCCTAAAAATCAAAGCACAAAAAATTAGACAAAAAGGGAAAAAAATAGAATATTGACGTAAAACAAAATATGGACGGACGCAAAAGAATAAAGGAGGAGAAACAAAAACGGGATGGATGCAAAAAAATAAAGGAGGAGAAACAAAAGCGGAGAAGAAAAAAAGAAGTTGAGGAAGAGAAAAAAGGGGAAACTGAATATTGACAGAGAAGAAAAGATAAGAAGTTGAGGAAGAGAAACAGGGGGGAAGAGAATCTGGACGGACGCAATAGAAATGGAAGAGAGAGAGAAAAGTTTTGGGATTAAAGAGAATTAAATGGTAAGGTAAAATTTGGCAATTAGAAAGTGACATGTGGCTTGTGGTTGAGGAAATAAGGAATTGCAACAACTGGCACAAAGAAGAGAGAAGGGACCTTGTAAAACACAAACCTTCAGAAAAGGATGAAGCCTTCACGTGGTAATGAGCAAAGAAGCATAAAAGAGAGTTTATTATTGGACAGGTGGCAACACACACCAATGAGCAAAGAAGCATAAAAGAAGGTTTATAATTGGACAGGTGTCAACATGACAGAGCTCCGGCAGTGGACATATAAATAGATAGATAGCTTAGATTAATACTTTATTAATTAACTTGATTTTAATGGATATTGTACTTTAAAAATACAAGTATACTAATGAGTGACTTATATAAGATATTCATTAAGATAATATTTCATAATTTAATAATTTGGTAATTTAAGTTCATATTTTATATATATAAAAATATTAAGCATAAAGACTTTATTATTAGAGTCAATACATCCCTTTCTTTTATTTCATTGGTCATTATATATTCCTGTGGGCACTGGAGTGTGGGATCATAGAGAATCAATTATACAGTTGCAATCCTTCCCATTATCCTTTGTTATGTAGAATGTACATGGAAAACTAATCTTCCATTTGCGTAGTACAATTTGAAGCGAACAACACATATATAACCTTATTTCCTTAAAGGCCTCAATATTTGTCTTCGCAAAAATAAAAGTTTTAAAAACGTCTCATTTGTTTTAGTTTTTTCTCACAACACAAAACTAAGAAATATATTTTTCAAGAGTTTTCAAATAAGTTCTACAGCATATCATATTTAAGATTTTCCCTAATTATGGAGAGGAAGAAATATAAAATTGTTATTTTTGTAAAAGCATAAATATATACGGGTCTGAACCATAAGCAACACATTCAGACCAAATAGTGAAAGCAGAGAAAAACAATAATTTTGAGGTAACAATTATTTGGCATTTTAGAGATCTTAATAAAATATTAATAATCACCGGAAATACATTACGTTAGATTATTAAGAGGGATTGTGAAAAATATTTGGATTCATGATAAGCAGTGGAATTGATGAGTCTAAGAAACTATTGGTTTTGTGTTCTTCCTCGACCAAATTATCGTTTTCCTTTTGGGACCTTAGGTTTCTCCTTGATGGGAGAAGAGAATACAATTTTTGATTTAGTGTCTTGGGGACCACAATCTTACTTTAGGTTTTAACCTATTAGAGTTTTCATTATTCCCTAGCGGACCAAACTGGTTTCCGCTTATCAAGCCCATATTAATTAATTTATGATGATAGTCCAATAGGCTCACCAAATTAGATCACAAATGTAAATCACTAATATAAATGATAAATATAATATGTAACACACACTAATTAATTAATTAAGAATTATTAAAATTCCTAACACCTACCTCCATCATTGCTATTAATCTTCTTCAACCTTCACACAGTTTTAACTTTTCATATCCTCACGTTATGATACTCACTTCCCATAGAAATCACAACGGCAAAAAGAGAAATTGAAAACAGTTCAGAAAAATCGGAACAAAATTGAAAATTCCAACAATTTTAACAAGATAAGTGCTATATAAATGTGCGGTCTAATGAGTCTAGCCATTGTGACTCTGTCGTAGCGAAAAAGGTAGAACAAAAACAAGTCATTGTCATGCATTATTTGAGGTCGAGGAATAGGTAATGTGATACGATTTTATGATTTGTTTGGTTTTGTTTCCATTGCATTTTGTGAATGAAAGATCAAATAGCTACTGGCTAGCTATAAAAAGATTCTGAACAGATAACAACATATTAGTAATTTGTTTTATTTTTATTTCTGTCTATTCAATCTCATTGCTATTAGTAATTTGTATTCTAGGATATGTTAGCCAATTTTTATTTTACTTAAAATTTATTTAAAGTTGAATTTAAAATAAAAACTTCAAAAATAAAATAAAAATTATTTGATAATCTTTTAAAACTCAACATAAATATCAAATTCCAGCATAATTGCTTTCATGTGAGATACCAAGTTGAACAACAAAAGTGAGGGAAGATAGAGGGGGGAGCAGGGGGAAGAGATAATAAAGTGAGGGAAAAAGGAATGAGGAACATGGAGAGAAAGGACAGAGATAGTAAGAGAACTTTTTTATATTAAAAGAAGAACTATTTTATTTATAAAAAAAGTTACTTGTTTGCCTTTTATATAAATATCAGTTGATTAGTTGTTTTAAAAGGTTTTTTAAAAAAATATATATATAATATGTCGGAGCTTCTAAGAAGAAAAGTCAAAAAAAAAAAAAGTGAAATACTAACTTAATGCAATACTCTTAGTGCTTAAAAATATCCATTTCTATTGCGCAAGAAAGAAAACAAACAAAACAAAGGAAGCAAGGCATGATAGCCACTTGCTTTGTATTGGGACCAAAACAAAGGGGTCATTATTGTTGAGGGTTGTAAGATTAGGACTGAATTGTAAGTATTTGGCTCGGCTACACTTTAAAAATGTGGTGCAGATGAGAACAAAGAAGAGAAGTGGAGAAAATGAAGATCAAATTTCTCTTCCTCAATCAATGTTTCAATGTCAGTCCTTGCCATTGTTGTTCTTTTAGGATGTGACTCCCTTGTGGGTCTTTGCCCACAGGCTCATCACTCATCAAGCTTTTAAGTTCTTGAGTTTGACAGTTGACACAATTTCAAGGGAATTGCTTTCTGTACTACCCAAATTGCTTCATGCACTTTTCATATTGTTTTTCAGAATCATTTTGGAAGCAATTCCGAAAACAATATGGGAAGTTAAAAAAAAAAAACCCAACTTCAAGTACCCCAGAAAATGGGCTTAGTTATGGCTTTTTTTTTTCATTACCATATTTTGATATCATTTGCTATGTCCACTCCCCTTTGTTTCTAAGTATATTCCCTTCTTTTTTAAACTCAAATGAATTAAATAACCTTATCTCAAACTCTTTTCTTTCCCTCACATGAACGAGCAATCCCCCCCCCCCCCCCCATTGCACCTCTTCTATGATAACAAAATATTCCCCATTTCTTTCATTAGAATTTTTCCTTTCATTCACTCTATTTTTTACTCCCATGGCAACAAAATATTTTGTTCTTCCTCATTTTTTTGGTTTTACTGATCTGGTAGCTTTATCCTCTTGCTACAAACTAGGAAAAGTGCTTACAAGCTTTGAATCTCTATACATGATTTGCACATGTTGTGTAATTTGATTAGAGGTTCAAGTGGTGGAATATAGACACATTAGAATGCTTTCTTTGTTTGTCACTATACTAAAATGATCGTCTTTTGTGGGTTTTGAAACAAATGTAACATGTTTTTTTTATTAAATTTCGGAAAGTACTTTCTGAATTTTTTTTTACTTCAGAAAGTATTTTCCAAAATATAACTTTAAAATTGTATTTCAGAAAGTACTATTCAGAAACTATAAGTATGTGTTCCAGAATGATGTTTAAATTTTTTTATTCCAAAGAGTACTTTCCGAAACACAAAAATTTAAACATTAATTTTGGAATGTACATTCTAAAATGATGGTATAGGGATATTTTGGGAATAGCGAGTATTTATAGTAGTAAGGAGAGTATATTTAGAAGGAAAAAAAGGAAATGGATATAACAAATGCCTTTTTTATAAGCAAAATTGCACTTTTGGTCCCCCACTTTTGCTCGAGTTTCGCATTTGGTCTCCCTATAATTTAATTCACAAATTTGGTCTCCCATTTTTATAAATCCCTGCAATGTTGGTCCGGGACGTCCCAATTGAACGTTGACCATTAGTCTCAGACGTTGACTGTCACTTGTCAACATTTGATAGGTTCTCTGGAAAGGCTTGGTTTTTTTTACCCTGCTGTGATGTGGTAAAAAAAATTTTATGTTGAGGATTTAACCTAACCCTAAATGAAAACCCTAAAACATCAATTATGCTGAGGATTTTACTCTCAAAGAAACCCTAAAATAGGACAGTCATTCTAACCCCATACCCACCGTCGCTAGCACGCACCACAGCCACATTCACCAATTCCGCTTGCGACCCTAACCCTTATACCCACCAACAGCTATGAACACAAGAACAACAATGAACACAAAACAGAGTCACGAAGGTTGCAAAAACCATGAACAGTTGAAGTTCAAATGAGAATGTGCGTGGGAGAAAAGCTCAGATTTGAAACAAAGAAACTCAAATCTGAAAAAGAAAATGCTTAGATCTTAACAAAAAAAAATTAGATCTTGCGCATGTTGGTTTCTTGTTGCTTCATCTAGCAGCTAAGGATGTGATGTCGCGAACGAGTCGGGTCAAGACCCGTGGGCTTGCCGGGTCGAACTCGGCGGCGATGAAGTGGAAGAACACGTTTTCCAGGCACAAGGAGTGGCGGAGGACGGAGTGCACTGCGGCGATGGAGCCGTGGAGGTTGACAAAAGGGGCAACCCGCCCCGTTTCGGTAATCTGGCGCCTCGATGTAGTGGAAGAATGCGTCGTCGTCTGTGGTTGTCGGGAAAGAGCAGATTCCGAGGCAAAGCAATGGTGGGAAGAAGAAGCAGAGAATGAGGGAGGAAACGACGGCGCTTTGGCGGAGGAGAAGAATTTGGAGGAATGGTCGGTGGCAAAATCAATTCTTGTTGGAAGGAAACAAAAGGGGTGTTGTTGTTGTTGGGTGCTAGAAGGAAAAAAAATGGCATTTTCTCTGGAACCAGGGTGGAGGAGAGGGAAGTTCCAGAGCGAGAAAGAGAGAAAGAGCTGGAGTTTCGAGAGTAAAAAAAAAATTATCACTGAGGTTAAAAATCGTAAACTATTTCACGTGCCTATCAGACGTTGACACGTGGCCGTCAACGTCTGAGGATAACGGTCAATGTCCAATTGGGACGTCCCGAACCAACATTGGAGAAATTTATAAAAATGGGAGATCAAATTTGTGAATTAAATTATCGGGAAACCAAATATGAAATTGGATCAAAAGTGGAGAACCAAAAGTATAATTTTACCTTTTTTATATTAAATTGTAACATGACACTCATTGGGTTTAACAAGTTAAGAGGTGGTGTTTTGCTTTTCGAGTGAGCATAAAGAGATTTGGTATTATTGTTTGTAGACTTAACTTAAATATATTTTTAGTTTTTTAAATTAAGATTTTATTTTTTTTGTTCTTCAAATTAATGTTTTTTTAGTCCTTTAAACTTAAAAAATATTCTTTTTAATCTTTTTGTCTAAATGTCAATAACATTGTCAACTAAAAAATATTGAATTTGTAATTTATGATAATTTTTAACTGTCAAAATTTAATTTTATGTTTTAAATTTTAAAATTTAATTTCTAACCACCACAAATTAAAAATAAATAAATAAATAAAAATTCAAATATCCCAAGATCTCCACCCAACAACTCCACAAGGATCTCCACCCAAGAAGCTCTTCGCAAGGAGATCAACAAATACCACTTTCAACGTACATGCTTTAGTATTTATCATGAATAGTTGAATAAAGAATCTTACCTTTTTTTGTCAATGTTTATGGTGCAGACTGCAAAGGGAGTTTTTAATTTGGCGAAGGAGATTGACGTGCCAAATCTGTAGGTGATTTAGCTGATGCAAAGTTTTAAGTCATACGAGTTGCGAGTACATAAAGGAGACTTTTGCTTGAATTAATACAGTATTACTGGAATTAGAATCACATTTTAAACTGAATTTTAAATTTTTCAGCGGCAAATAATCATCACAAATCACATTTTAAAATTAAAACTAAAAATTAAATTCTAAATCAACAACTGTCACAAATTGTAAATTCCTTATTTCTCATTTGGCAACACTGAATAAGGATTGAAAAAAGCATTTCTCTAATTCCAAGGATTAAAAAAATCATATTTAACTTTGGAGGATCAAAAACAAAAACAAAAATAGCATGTATTAGAGAATGTATTAGAAGGACTAAAAATATATTTAATTTTCAATTATTAAAAAGTTTAATTAAATTTTTTAATTATTTTTAAAAAATTCAATTAAATTATTTAATTATTAAAAAGTTCAATCAGATTCTTTAATTAAATCTTTATTGAAAAATTCAATTTTTATATTTTTTTTATATAAAATGATTTTATTGTAGTGTTTTAAATAATTAAAGGACTTAATTGAACGTTTAAATAATTGAGGAGTTCAATAGAAATGTTTTAAATAATTGAAAATTTTAATTAAATTTTTTAATAATTAAGGAATCCAAATTGAATTTTTAATTATAATTATGGGATGAATTATATAATTAAGCTTGGATATTACTATTGGTTTTGTTTCTATGGCTTGGTTAACTTGTGCTTTTAGATTATTATTGTTTATGCATGACTAATGTTTGGCCCACGAGCAACCATCAATAAAACTTATTTTTGTTGCTTAAATTTCGTGGAGGCACTGCGGGTGCGTGTCGCATTCCCTAGAAACTGAAACAAAAAAGGGAAAAGAACATGGATTCAAAATTGAGAAGGGAACTCAAATTTACCGTTATCATTGGGATCCTTAAGCTGAAATGGAACTTAGCCCTCCATTGAAGGGATCAAAGTAACAAAACATGAAGAAACCAAAAAGAGGAAGAAGAAAAAGAAGAGAGAAGAGAGCAAAATCCTTAATTCTTAAATTATGAAATGTTAAAAAGTATGTCTTTACAAAGTGTAATTTGTTTTATTATAAGAGAAAGAGGGACTTAATTCCGTGGGCTCATTAAAATAACTGAACCCACTTAATTAAGTCTCTAAATAGCTAATAAGATCCTAATTGCACTACTAATTACAAAGCTAAGCCCAAAGTGCTAAAACAGAAAAATCAAAGTGCAGCGTCAATTTTTAAGCTCAAATTTGACTCCCAAATAATCCAAACTAGCCTAAACTTGTGAGAGACAAAAATGTAGAGTTATTCCTTATCTTTCCTACAAGACTAAGATCACCCAAAATTAATTTCTAAACTCAACTATGTAAATTTAATTAAAGAGTTTGTGTCATAAAAAGAAAAATATTAGTAGATTTAAATAATTTCAAAATATATAATAGACATTATCAAACAATCTTATTGTAATTTTTTTTTGTAAGAGTCGACTATCCTTGAACTGGTCACATTCTCTTAATTATTTCTATAACGTTAATTTTTTGCTTAATGTTATAAAAATAATTAATAGAATAAGTATTTTTCTATAGAAATAATTCATTGCTTATTCACCCAAAAACAAATTGTTGCTTATCTTTATGCATCATAGGGGTAGTGTTGTATTTTGGTATGTACTAAACGTATCTTTACTGAACTATAAAATATTTAATTAAAAATAAAAAAGAAGCAATTTCAACATTTTTTTTAAATCATAATCCATTCATTCACCATATAGCAATGTAGTTAATCTCAAACTGAATCTAAAAAAAATTGATTTTTTTTTACAATAACAACTATTGCATGTAATATTAACAATATTCTATATATAAACATTACACACGTGTATAGTTAATCAATTTTTAATATAGTTTAATTTTTTGGGTACTTTTTTAATATAGTTTAATACTTATAGGATATTAATTTCTTTTTTCAGTTGTAAGTATTTCTTTTAATGCTAACTAAAACTTAATTTGTCTCAAAAATTAATATATTTCCAATAATTCACTCCCTTTTAAAACTCTCAACTATTGGGATTCAAATAAAAAATTCCAAACTAATTTCATATTTTAAATTTGTTTATATAAATTATGAATAAAAGAAAATAAATTGATTTGATATATATATATATATATATATATATATATATATATATATATATATATATATAATCAAAACTAAAAAAATTTATTTCTTTAAAAGAATAAAAGTTATTAATCTTTAAAATTGAAAGTGTGATCTCATCAGTATCATATTCATCAAAATATTTTTTAAGATCATACTATTTTTTATGAAATTTAATAACTATACTTATTTTGTTACATTACTTAGGAATCGAGATCTAATTTATAAGTACCTTCCTCTCTTCGTGGGGTATAATGCTTCAATTATAGTACTAGAAGAGAGACATATCACCTCTCCCCGTGGGGTATAATGCAAATAATATCAAAGAATAATGAAGTTGGAGGATTGATGTAACTAAGACAGCAACAAACATGGCTGAAAGTTGCAGCAATAGTTCAGATGATTGAAGAACAAATTTGTGTAACAGAGGCTTATTCCTTGCTGCCATTCTAGGTTTGGAATCCGTTGATATATCTCAATCCCTTGACTTTGTAACATTATTAATATTAATATTTTCTCCAATTGTGTGACTGTTAAATAAAGATGATTCTCTCACGTTGAACTTAAAATATAAAAGATTTTATAACAGAAGAAAAGATGTTAAGTGTCATCTAATTTATATTTAATAATTACTAACACAAGAAAATAAAAATCAATAATACACCAATGGAGGATTGGATCCAACAAAAGGAGTTAGTCTCTTATAATGTAATATTCATATTTAATGTTTGATCATGCCTCAAATAAGATTGTCTTCTAAGGAGGACACATGTCAAGGAAAAAAAATTAATAGTGCATCACGCATGACTTAAACCATCAACTAGAATAATTTAAAGAATTAACACACTGCTTAATATGTGTTCATATGAGTGAGAACGATCTATTTAACAGGAGAAGTTGTGTTCGATTCTTATTGTGTGTAAAATTCTCTTGAGCTAATGAAAGTCATACATTATGAGCAGAATTAATCTCTAACCCAATGAGTTAAAATATATCCATGGTCTCTAACCTAGCACAAAAAAACCTTCAACTAGAATTCTCTTGTCAATACAAATGACACTACAATCTTTTGTTGGCAAGTGACATTTTTAAGTCTTATATTGAAAAGAGAAATTAAGTCAAGCAATTTCAAAAGAAAGATCTTAAAATAAAAAAAAAATAACTTTTTTAATAAAGAAAAGATTATAAATAAAGCATACAGTTGTTTGGGTAAACTTTCTAATTCCCAAGAAATTCATTATTTCAGATCATGCCAAAATTATTTTTGGCACACAAAAATTCTAATTAAAAGAACAACTACTTTTGAAGAGAAGCTCAAATTAAAACACTGCCCAAGTGAAATTTAGAGATATGAGAATCTTAGTGAGAGACATAACAGTCTCACATTGCTTACATTGAAAACAATCATCCTAAGCTACTCCTCGTTCCAAGAGAAAATTTTCCACAATTAAGAAATGCAATATTTGATTTTAACTTGCTTTTAAAAAATAATCATTTTTTTCTTTCATCTTCATATAAAAGAACTTTAAAAAAAAATGGTCATTTCTCTAACCTAAATTAAACTAATGAATACATAGTTACATACTAATCTAAAAAATATATGATTGTCAATGGTCTTGAAAAAGCACTGTTACTTGTCCTCTATCATCACAATATTCCACACCAAACAAAGCACTGTTTCTAAGCATAAAAAATCACAATATTCCACACCAAATATCAAAATGGATACCATAAACTTTGAATAAGGGCTAGAAAATGACATTTCTCTTTATAAATGCCGGTTTAATTTCATTAAACACAATAAAAGTTCTTTCAAATTTAGCTAACCATATTCACAAAATTGATAACCAAAATCACCAAATCTCTATACAGGACATTCTCGTGGTGATGACCTAAAAATTATTTAGAAAACACTCAGATCCAACCATATATTATAAAAAGAAGATGCTCTCTTTACACATCAAACCTTCTCAAGAACACAAGGTTTGCTTCTTCAGCATTTCCCTCAACCTACTCAAAGATATTCATCCTAGTTAAGTCAAGTCATTTTTATAAGCAGTCACACTCAGCTTCCTCTATATACATTTCTCTGAATGGAGTTTAAGCAACAACAGGGATCCTAGAATTCTGGCAATCCTTGTTGAGGCAATCAAATCCATCTACTCTAACTGCAGCCGGTTTAAGTCCGAAACTCATCCTAACACACCCTCCTTTGCGTGACGCTGATGATGGAGATAGTAAACCTGAGGGCGATGAAATTAATAATGTCGGACAAAGCTTTTCATCTCCGAAACGAGCATCCTGGACTAAGGGATTTGCAGCTCGGCCCGGAGGAGACCCACAAAAAAATGGAGGAGATGAAGCTACCTGATTTGAAAATTCCTCCCCATGGCTCTCCTGTTCATATAAGCATACCATTTCATAAATCAAAGTTATGTATGTGAGAGAACATTCATTACACTCTGATCGATGAAATTTATCAAAAAGACCCCTCAATAATAATCATATTTTCATTTAAGACTACATTCCTCTAAACCCAAAACCACTCTACAAAGTTTTAA
This sequence comes from Glycine soja, assembly GCF_004193775.1. NCBI lineage: Eukaryota > Viridiplantae > Streptophyta > Magnoliopsida > Fabales > Fabaceae > Glycine > Glycine soja. Next base: position 7,430,808 of record NC_041020.1, read on the forward strand.
ATCAAGGCTTGCAGTTGCGGTTTTGGCACATTTTTGGACATTCAATGCAACCAATGCAGCCACAATTGCAATTGCAAAAAGTCCAAAAACCTTGACATCAAGACCAAAATCACGGTAACAAACCATTTTTTAAAACTTTGTTTCAAATACATAAAAAAATGTCTACCAAAGGAAACAAAGACTATCCTAATTGACATATTTATCTTCCTAGGCCAAAATAAAAACTAGACAAATTGTCAAAAAGTCATGGCTTACCTTCTTAAACATTATCTCTAATAGCTCTGCCCCAGCTTTTGAGTCAGAACCCTCAGCCTGTGGACTACAAGAAAAATTAAAACACAACAGATCAGACCTTGAAAGGCTTCAAAAACAAATTAATGTCATCAAAACTCAAAAGGGAAGCAATGGATTCCAATAAATTACTTGAAATGCCATCTCAAATGCCTCATAGGCATGTTAGATACAACCCCAACTCGGCGCGGCTTAGGGCAAATGACAGGCTCCTTCTGTTCAACAAAATTCACAGGGCCTCTCATCTCTTCACAGGCTGCAAAGGCGTTCTGCTGAAGACCATAACAGTTCATCTTCAAAATCAACTTTATTCCACAGTAGAACGCCTATACAATAAAATAAAACAAAATTATACTCATAACATGTCAAAATTGAGACCTAGATCTTAAAATTGTAACAGATAAGGATTCAGAGAATTTTCACAAATCACCAACAAATCTAAGCTCAAATCATGAAAAATTTCCAAACTATTTTTCCGGGTCAAAGAGACCCATGAAGGCACACCCCAAAAAGCCAACCTTTAGTTCAAATTAACCCACAAAAAAACAATGCCTCCATTTTCCAAAAGCACCCAGACCCAGAACCCAAAAGGGTGGCTTCAAAAAAATCTCCAATGCCGACCAAAAAAAAATCTCCAATCCCCATAAAAAAAAAAAAAAACAACAACAACAACATAGTAACGTGTGGAAAGAAGATCTGTCCTATGAAACAGGTTATGTTTGACACTCCAAACCAAAAGACAAATCTTTGCCAAAATTTTGAAGAAACAATGATGTTTAAAACATGGTTAGATCTAGAACAAAAGAACATGTTAGAGAGAGAAACCTGAGAGAGAGAAAGAAATGAAGGGATGTGGAGCTACGAGAAAGGAGAGGAAGAGAGAAATGGGAGCTGGATTCGATTTATAATAATGGAAGATACGTGTTGTACGGTTTGAGGGGTTCATACGGCGTCGTTCGTTGTTATCATCTCAATCTCATCCTATTCATTCCCACGTTTTACCTATGCTAATTGCTATGCTTGCTTTTTCAATTGCACTTTGCCATATTATCTTATAATAACTTGTCACGTTTCGCTTAAAAATTAATATAACGTTTATTTCGGACAAAAATCTTACTTTACTTTTTTGGCATTGTGGGCGTTATTATATTAACTTTTTTAAAAAATTAATTACTATTTTAACTAGTAAAATACATAGAGAAAATATCTTTTATATACTTTTTTTTGGACAGAATATATTTTTATATACTTAAAATTTATAAAGTATAAATATTTTTTAATATGTGATTATGACAAATAATTTATATTGCAATACGAATTTTTTTTACTTATTGATGTATAAATGTATGTTTTTTTACTGCAAGAGATAAGTGGTTTAGAAAATAAAGTATGCATATACATATAAAGATTAAAAAGAGAGTAGCTTGAGATAATTAGGAAATAAATTTTTTGGATTAGTTATTAAATCAAATTAAATTTAAATTTAAAATTAAAATTAAAAAATATTTTTTAAAAAAAAATAGAACTAGATACTTAATATATAAGATTAAGATTATTTTTTTTAGAAAAACATATAAGATTAAGATAAAATATGTTGTTACGTCGCTTTCATCGATTCCGAGCCTTTGATCGGTGATGTCGCCATGAATCCCACTAACATCGTCTTCGGTCACGGGATTGTTGATTCTGGGGACATTTGAATCGAAGCAAGGTAGGGGGAAGACCGAGACGAGTGGTTTTGAATTCATGGTGGGTGAGATCGGCGAAAGCGTTGAGGGAAAGAGTGTAGCTTGATTTTTGGTTTTCGATGGGGCGTGGGCGGCCAAAAAAGGGGTCGACATCGACGTCACAACCGCAATCAAACCAACTAGCACAACAAGTGACACAGATAGAAGAAGATGAACGGAGTACTGCAGAAAACCTAAATCCCAGATTTGGGGAAAAACCAACGGCTACTGATGAAGAAACAACAATCCTAATGGAAAAGAAGATTGATGACGGACAACAGAAGTTGTGGGTGGATGTTGTAAATGAGAACAGAAATCCGGCGAAGGGGATGCCATTAAAGTATTTTGCGCCACAGATAGTCAATGGGGAGGTCGAAGTAATGATTGAAGATGAGGATATTGAATCAGAACTGAAATTCTGTGATATAACCTTAATCATGTATGTTCTTGGGGCTGATATGAGTATGCATTCGGTTAAGCACTTCATGATGCAAAATTGGAACTTTGTTCCCCTTCCTGACATGTATTATCATGATGAAGGGTACTTTCTTCTGCGATTTAGTTCACACAGAGAAAGAGAGGAAGTAATGATGAAGGGCCCTTATACAATCAGAAACATGCCGGTACTGCTTAGGGAATGGAGAAGAGATTTCAACCTCAAAAAGGACCTGCTAAGAACCCTACCATTATGGGGTTAAACTTCCATATTTACCACTGTACCTATGGGGCGATAACACACTAGAAAAAATTGTGAGTGCCATTGGTAGTCCAATCGTGACAGATGAATGTACGGCGAGCAAACTTCGAGTATCTTATGGAAGAATATTGGTGGAAGTTGATATAACAAAGGAATTACCGCAAGAGATCACCATCCGAGATAGAAGTGGAAACAAGTTGTAGCAGGCCATAGAATTTGAATGGAAACCAGAATTCTGCCCCAAATTCCAAAAGATTGGGCATAAATGTGGTGAACCAAAAAGAGAGGAAAAACAATGGAGGCCTAGAGCTAAAGCGATCAACACAGGAAAACAGCAGATACAAGTAACGACTGTACCAAAGGTAACTCCAGCAAAGCAACCTGAAGGGAGTACTTCTTATGATCATGGACCATTACTTTTCCAAGTACAGCCAAGTAAAGAGTGGATTACTCCTACAAAGAATGCAAATGAAAGAGGAAAGGACCATAAGAAGACTACAACACCAAACTGGTTACGATGTACAAATGGATTTGATGCTCTAGAAGTTTCGAAGAACTCGAGAGCATTAGATGATCCAGGCCCATGTTAGTATCCTGGAATGTACGGGGGCTCAACAAAGCAGGTAAACATAAAGAGATTAGCTCTCATCTCCTCTCCATTAGAGCTGATATAAACATCCTGCTGGAAACGAGGGTTAAAAAAGAAAAGGCGAAGGTTATTAGGGGCAAGCTCAATCTTCCGGGTTGCTATATAGATAATTATAATCACTACCCAAATGGAAGAATCTGGTTGAACTGGAATGATGCTAACATACACGTTACTGAGATTATTAGTACGGATCAAATGGTGCACTGCGAAGTTAAAGATATGCAGGGGAATTTAAGCTTTTGTTTGACTGTTGTCTATGCACAAAACAAACTGGAGCATAGGAGGAAGTTATGGCATGATATTGAACAGATCCAACATCAAGGGCCTTGGTATATAGTTGGTGATTTCAACAATGTGCTAAGGACAAAAGACAGAATTGGTGGGAATCGAGTAACTGAGGCTGAATACAAGGACCTGCAAGATATGATTATTAGAGTTGGGCTATTTGAAGTGGAATCCAAAGGTGATTATTACACATGGTTTAACAAACATAGCGTGGATCCTATTTATTCAAGGATAAATAGAATGGTTTGCAATGTAGATTGGTTTCAAACACCAGGATACCATTTTACATGTTTTACGCCCAAGTGTTTCTGATCACTCTATAATGTACCTGACTGGGCAGGAAACACCCCCTTGCAGGAAGATGAATTTTAAGTTTCTCAATTGTGTGACCAAGCTACCAGGTTTTGATGACGCTGTCGCGCAGAGTTGGAATAGCCCTGTTGATGGTAGTCCTATGGTAGTGGTGTGGAAGAAATTGAAAAGATTAAGAAAAGTTTTAGGTACTCTGTCAAAACAATTTGCTCATACGAAACTCCAGCTGGCCAAAGCTCGGGAAGATCTTGCTGAAGCTCAAGACTCGCTTGTAAATGACAAGATTAATAAAGAGAAAATTGATAAAGTGAAGATGTGTACAGAAACTGTGATTAGGTGGAACGAGATTGATGAGGAAATTCTGCAACAGAGATCAAAACTTGACTGGCTCAAACTGGGGGACGGAAATAAAGCGTACTTCCATGCCTCAATTAGAGCCAAACATAAGGCAAAACGTATTGACAAGCTTGAATTGGATGATGGCAGTGTTGTTCAAGATCAGGACGAGATTGAGGCTGAGGTGCTGAGATTTTATAAGAGCTTAATGGGGGATAACACAAAAACGATCCAAGCTATTGATATAGTGGCAATGAGAGTAGGCACCCAAGTAAAACCAGAGCAGGTTGACATGTTGACATCGCAAGTTACTGATCAGGAGATTTTTAAGGCCTTAAATAGCATTGGAGACTTGAAATCTCCCGGGATCGACGGTTACGGTGCGAAGTCTTTTAAGGCTAGTTGGAATACTATAAGAACTTATGTGACTGCTGCAGTAAAAGAATTTTTTTAGCATGGGAAGATGTACATGGCGGTAAATTGCACGCTAGTAACGCTGGTTCCAAAACATGACAAGACAAAAAAAATTCGAGAATATCGACCAATTGCAGGCTGTACTACTCTGTACAAAATCATTTCAAAAATTCTCACGATGAGATTGAGTAAGGTTATGCAAGATATCGTGGGCTGTAGCCAAGCTGCATTTGTTCCTGGACAACAAATACACAACCATATACTGCTGGCGTATGAGCTGATAAAAGGGTATAGTAGGCAGGGCGACACACCTAGATGTATGATCCAATTGGATTTACAGAAGGCGTATGATATGGTCGATTTGCGAGCTTTAGAGTCCATCCTGAATGAGATTGGTTTACCAACGAAATTTGTTAATTGGATAATGCTTGTTGTATCCACGGTCTCTTACAGATTCAATGTCAACGGGAATTACAGTAACATTATGAAGGCTCAAAGGGGGGTGAGGCAAGGGGATCCCATATCCCCTTACCTGTTCGTGATCATTATGGAATATCTTGATAGGGTGCTGTATAAGATGCAAAGGAATCCCGACTACAATCATCATGCGAAATGTGAGAAACTAAGTATCACTCATTTGACGTTTGCGGACGATATTTTGTTGTTTTCCAAGGGTGACACGATATCAGTTGAGATCATGATGGAAGCCGTTAATAAATTTACAAAATCCACGGGTTTGATGCTCAACGCCACTAAAAGTCGCATTTATTTTGGTGGAGTGGATAATGGTACAAAAGCTGAAATCTTGCAGAAAACATTATTTGCGGAAGGATCACTCCCATTCAAATACTTCGGTGTTCCTCTCACAACAAAGCGACTCTCTATTGATCACTATATGATGTTGATTGATAAAATTGTGGATAGGGAAAAGCACTGGAGCACGAGACTGCTAAGTTATTCTGGGTGACTGCAGCTTCTCAAAAGTATTAGTTTCGCTATTACTAATTATTGGCTTCAGTGTATTCCGCTACCGAAGTTTGTGATTAAGAAGATCAATTCTATTTGTCGTACTTTTCTGTGGACAGGTAGTGCGGAGACTAGTAAAAAAAGCCTAGTTGCGTGGAGTAATGTTTGTAAACCTATTAAAAATGGGGGTTTGAATGTTATCGACTTGGAAATTTGGAATACAGTCACTATGCTTAAACTTCTCTGGAATCTTTGCAGGAAGGCAGATAGTTTATGGGTTCGTTGGGTTCATACGTACTATTTCAAAAACAAGAACGTGATGGAGGAGAATGTGAAACCAAATAGTACTTGGATAATGAAAGTGATTTTGAATAACAGAGAAAAAGTGTCGTCTATCCAAGGGGAGTGGGAAGACATGATGATGAAAGAGAGATTTTGTATGACAGATATCTACATGGAACTTAGGAAAAAGGATGGTGAGGTTATGCCTTGGAGGAAATTGATGTACTGCAATGCAGCAAGACCTCAAGCAGTTATGACCTTGTGGCTCACTTGCCACCAAAAGCTTGCAATGAAAACTCGGCTTGTGAGATATGGAATGGTTGCAAACAACACCTGTTGTTTCTGTGATGCAGAAGAAACTACTGCCCACTTATTTTTTGGTTGTGCCACTATGAGAAAAGTGTGGAAAGATATTCTGGTGTGGATCGGTTTTCATCATGAACCAGATACCTGGGATAGAGAAATCATTTGGTTACTCTGCTACGAATCTGGCAAAGGGTGGAAGGCGACTTTACTAAGGTTAGCAGTAACTGAAACCATCTACGGTTTATGGAACTATAGGAATGAACATTGTTTTGGGAAACCAAAAGATATAGATACTATACGAAATAACATTATAAATATGATAACATACAGGGACTGATATAGTAATAAGATTAGAGCTCGCATTGCAGAGCTGATGTTATAGGTTTAGAGAAGTTCTTTTGAATTTGGGTTGTTTGAACTTTTGGTTGTTTTGAGGCTGGATCATTGGATCGTCATGCTTTGTATTTAGTACTTTTTTTGAATTAATATACTTTTATTCAAAAAAAAATATGTTGTTTAACAAAAAAGGTGCTACAAATATTCTTATTTAAAAATTTAAAATAATTCATAAAAATATTTGTTATTGTTGAATTATATTTTTTAGATAATTTTTTAATTGGGTTTTTAAATATTTGTTTGTCATCATTTTAGTTTTTTAAATATTTGTTTGATATCATTTTAATTTTAAAAAAATTATATCTTGCCTATAAAAAAATGCTTATGGAATCGCTTTAATTTTTCATCAAAATTTATGTAATTATATACTTTTTTGACTGGATGTGATTATATTTTAGATCTTTGAAAGATTAATTTTGATAGCAAATCAAAATTTGGAAGACTAATTTGGTATAAAATTCTTAAAGAATTGATAAGATAATAATCAAATTTCTGATTGACTAATAATTTATTTGTCCAAATTTTAAAGGTCCGATATGGCTTGGCGGTGATGCGTGTAATTTTAAATGATTGATTAAGGGTTTTCTCTTTATTTTAATTTCAATTAGTTTTAAAATGGAATTGTAATACATTCACTTGGTGAAATTGAAACTTAAATAAATGCAAGATAAATTTATTAGAAATTTTTATTGAGAATAAAATCCTAATACAGATGCAGTAAAAAAATCCTAATGAAAAAGGGTATTTATTTAGAATAAAGGAACTAACCTAAATTAGAGGTGCACACATAAACTTTACCAGGATAAGATTATGAGCAGGTATAATGTGATTCTGCAGTACATGAGATGTATTTGACCAATATAACGCACAATGAAAGAAAACCATTTTTATAACATTTTTCCTAATCCTAACCACCCATGCAGAGTGAAATTAAGGGAATGTAATTATCAAAATCTGGAAATTGAGTGATATCTGAGGGGAGATGTACCTTGAATGGGTTTCATTGTAGGTATTCTCTTTTAGGAGAATACGAACAAAAGACTCGTAAGGATGAAATTTGTATAACAACGCTGATAGATAATTTCTAACTTGTAGAAAATAACTAGTAAATAAGTCATAGCTTAAAAATAATTTATCTCTTATGAGTAACTAAGTACTTACGACTTGATAAAAAAGTTGTAACATTATTATTGATATCTAAATATTGAAATATCTAAAGATAATTTGTCAGTCCAATAACTCCTGTCAAGGATAATATATTTGTGTTATATCAGGACTCAAATGAAGAATTAAGGTGAGTATTTTAATATCACATCACTTGTAACATTCATATTTTGTGGTTCGGATCCTCATCTATATTTCTCTCTTTTCATCAGATAATCTTATTCTTGAATCTTGTTTATAAACTTACTTCTATTTTATCTAGGGAACTATTCTAGGATCATAGATTTTATAAATTTCTATTTGATTTACACTTACAAAAAAAATTATGATTCTGATGAATTTTGTTTCTTATTCGTCAGTTTTTATTTTATCTTTTTTGTAAAGAAGGGGTTCGATTAATAAAAAGTAAATATAGAATTAATTAAAATAGAATGATCTATTATTAATTATTAATGAATTAATGAAATTGGGGATGACAAAAGAAGAAACTTGAATAAAAAAAGAAATAAAGTGACTTAGACAAATTTTTTTTTGTTGATAACTTCATACCAATCAATCGAATATTGATTAATATGAAATCGATTGAACACTACTTAAAAATGACTATTCTATTCATAAATGAAATAGTGCAAATATTTCTGAAAATTCTTGAAACATTACAAGAAAAAAAAAGTGTGAAACAATCTCCTAGGTAGTCACCATTGTGGTGTAAGAAAGAGTCCAATTTCTTTCTATTCATGCGGATATTAGAGACATTGTAATCTTATAATGATTGTGATTGGTAGACTATCAAACGATGCTTCTTCACTGTTTAAATATTCTTTTAAACAACTTATAACCCAACAAACTGCTAACAAAGTTGAAATAGTGACTAAATATCTTTTCAGATAATGATAATAATAATAATAAGGTAATTTCTGATTCTGCTATGTTAGTATCGATAGTCTAATTTAATTTTTGAATCTCTTGCCTTGGTACAGAGAGAAAACTATTGTGCGTGTAAATTAATTATAAATAAAAGATTAGATACAAATAATTAATATATTAAAGTTAATTGAAATGGAATCATTTAAATATTATTTAAGTTCAATTTTTTGATAAAAATAATTTTGATCGAATTTTACTCATCTTTTAAGATTTTTTTTTATTCATGATAATTCTATTAAACTTAAGTAGGATTGTCACTGGCGGATAAAATTAGTGATCTTTAAAAAAATATAAATAGAGAAAAAAATGAAATGAAGCTTTCGGTTAATTTTAAATGATCCTTAGGTAGAGTTATCAACTTATTTTAGTAAATTAGTACATTAAAGAACCCAAATCTAACCAATAGATAGGGTCGACTTAAAGTTCAAGGAGTCCAAGCAAGGGCTTTAGACCCCAACAAAAAAGATCTCAATTTTTTTTTTAATACTAATATATCTCAACAAAATTTATTATAAAATTTATTTAAAAATAAATTTTAATTAAAATATTATAAGTAACCGTTAATCTTTTTATTGCTATAGTTCATGGAGTTTTTTAAAGTTAAAAATAATAAAAATTTATTTAAGATCTACAATGGTTCAATAAAGATGGAACAAATTGATGTTATTGTCTATTGAAAAATAAATGTTAAATGAAATTAATTATGACAATTTAATCGATAATTTTACATCACAAAAAGTCTAAAAAAATAATTTTAAATAAAATAATGATAATTTTAATAAATTATTTTATGAATAAATAAAAGACCTCATTTTTAAATTTATTTTAGGCCTCTCAAGTCCTTGAACCGTCCCTACAAATAGATACCTAATCTCTCCACTTTCACTTTTTCGTTCATAATAAATATATCACATCATTTTTACTTTATTTTTCAATTTATATTTTTTTATACAAAACCTTAAATGGTAAAAGTAACATCACGTTTTTATAATTAACAATAAAAAAATATTTTCATAAAATAAATAGATATCTAAAATACCTAAATTACAAACAAGATCCAACACATTTAATATATTATTATTGGATTTTTTAAATATGTTGGCAAAGATTCAGATTAGGTTCTTCAAGGATTAATCTCATAACTTTTATTCTTCAAGGATTAATCTCGTAACTTTTAAGTGTAAGAATATCTATCTTACGTACAGGCAAAAAATCTAAATACCTGAGCTTATAATGGAATTGTTAAACCATCATCTTGGCAACCAATGAGGTCTAGGTCGAATATGCACAACTGCAGTATAATCCCGCACTTGTTATATCTTATTAATACATCTTTTTTATGATTATTAATGCCATAGACTCTCAACTACAGATAATTCTCCAATGTCATTAGGGCCACTAAACATAACACTGCCTAATCTTAGAAACAACCCTCCAATGGGTTTAAAAACACATTAAAATAAAATATAATGAAGCTTTCGGTCCAAAAATATTCTTTCATTTCTGAATTAAAAATATATATTTTGAATTTTTTTAAAAGGCTAACCATATATAGCAAGATTAAGACATTGAATAGGGCTTTGATTTTGAAAGACAAAACGACCATTTTACTATTTGAGGAATGACTGGGGCAATGATTATTTCTAGCTAGTTACAAAGCATTATAAACTAAAAAATATAAACCATAAGAAAATGCGCCAAAGGAACATGATTCCTAGACCAGAAGACCTACACAGCACCGAGCAGGAATCGACAAAATCATATATCCCTTTGACTTTTCTGTCAAAACGAGGAACTATTTTCAGAAAAAAAAAAAGAAAGAAAAATAATCTGTTCGTATGACGATGAATCAACCAACACGTATAATTTACGCACAGGAAAAGTGATCAAGCACGTGCTACAAGTTCAAGATATTTGGGATCCAATTTCCTTTTATAATTTTTAATATTTAAAAGTTTCCTATATAATGAGACAATTAAATAAAAAAACAAAAAATATAATCATATTTTATAAAAAATAATGAGTATTTTTTACTTTTTCATTTTTAAAGCTTAAGTAAATATGATCGGCTTTATAATTTACTTGATGCTTATTTTATATTTTAGATCACGAAAATGTATTTTAGTCGTATATATTACATTTGCAAAAATCTGAATATAATTTATACTTAAAATTAAAATATATATTTATCTCTATCATATAAAATTTAAAATTAAATATTTCATTAATTGTTCAAAAGTCTTAGTAAGGTGTGTGTATATATACTTATCTTGTTTTTGGTTAAGTTAGTCTCATAGTTTTACCTTGGGAGGAGTTCATTTAATTAGGATTTTTTAAAAATTATAAAAATTTATGTCATATTTAATCAAGACTTAAATAATAAAAATAAATCTTGTAATATTTAATCAAGACTATCACATTTTTTTAAAGAATATAATAAAATTTATTGTATTTAATTAAGATTTTTTACCATTCATAAAATAAAATGTTTATATGATATTTAAAATATACATATTTAAATATATTATTTTTTATAATAAATTTAAGTGAATTTTAAATGATTTTTGATAAAATTACTCATAAAACAATTTCACCTTAGACCTTCAGATTTTTCTGAACTCTTTCTTTATTATTTTTTTCCCATAAGACGTTTTGCTATCAAGCTTTTTGGTAGGTGTGCGAACCACTGGAGTTAATGTAGAGACGTGTTTTACCAAGCTGCATCTACCTGAACCTGACAACACCAAAGGGCCAAACAGTGGTAGAACTAACAGCCTAAGTTAATGGGAGTAATTTACTTTTCAAATAATATAAATTAATAATAATTATTATTATGCATATGAAGATAAAGACATAAGTACTAAAATCATAAAATTTTAATGTATCTATTCAAATAAATTACATACCTTATACTTATAATTGTCCTTTACGTGATTTGATGTTTTGAAATCGTTGAATGATCAATTCATTGTCAATCTTATTGAACACATATTTCTCAATATAAGTCACTAGACAATCATTCATTCATGCATCTCTCATCCGATTACGCAACCTATTTTTCACAATTTTCATGGCAGAAAAGGCTTTTTCCACAGTTGTTGTGGCAACAGGCAAAATCATTGCTAACTTCAAAACAAGGTAAACTAATGGATAAACAATATGTCTTTCAGTTTCAACCAACTTCTCAGAAATATTTTTGATTCCTTTCAAGGATGAAAATTCTACATTGCTACGCATATCAATGATGTAAGTCTCTAGTTGATTATCAAGCATCACTAAATTAATTGCAGAGAATTCATATGGATAAAACTTTGCAAATTCAATTAGCCTTGCCTTATCAAAAGAAGAGAATAAACTGGTTGGATTCAAGCAATCCATGCAAAGAAGCAACTGAGTATTTGTCTCTGTAAAATGATCATTAAGTTCCTGAAGTTGCATGTCCACAACAGTATAAAATAATTCAACACGATAATGATGCTTAGTTGTGATAGCTTGAGCTTTACCTCCACGTCGTGATCTCCCCTCAGAAGAAAAAAAAATATCTTCCATATTGGGAATGTTAATGAAATGCTTATTACAAAATGGATTTACTTCCTGCAGTAAAGACTACCATCCATTATCCCTCATAGTTTGCAATCGTAGCTTTGTGATGTTAACCAAGTTCATAGCATTGATGATGTCTTGATCTTTCCTTTGCAATGCCTGTGACAATTCATTTGAAATACCCAAGACATTTTTCATCAAATGCAATGTGAATGCAAAATCAAAATCCTCTAGCAAATGTAAAAGACCATTTGCTTCGGCTTTTTTATCTGCATTTGATCCATCTTCTTTTATAATTTCAAGAACATCAATTATAGAAGAATACATCAATATCAAATTGATCAAAGTTGCATAATGTGAACCCCAACGAGTATCAACAACTCGTTTAAGACTAGTTTCTTGATTCAAACCTTGTCCACTAGGAATTTCTCCTTTTCCCAATGCCTCTCTAACATAATTTATTTGTTTTTCACGAAGCATGTCATGTCGTTTGCAAAATCCCCCAACAACATTTAATAAAGTGGACACCAAATTAAAAAGAGAGGCAACTTGAATGTGATTTTTTGCAATAGCAACTAATGTGAGTTGTAATTGATGAGCAAAACAATGTACATAAAAAGCAGATGAATTCTCCTTTAAGATCAAACTTTTGAGACCACAAAATTCCCCTTGCATGTTGCTAGCACCATCATAACCTAGTCCACGAATTCTTGATATACTAAGCCCATGTTTACAAAACAATTCATCAATTGCCATTTTCAATTATAAAGTTGTAGTATCTTTAACATGAACTATACCAAAAAAACACTCAACAATACTTCCTTTTTTGTTAACATAATGCAAAGCAATAGCCATTTGCTCCTTGTTTGATATGTCACGTGCTTCATCAACAATGATAGCAAATAATTCATCTCCAAGATTAGTAATAATAGCATTAGTGGTTTCCAATGCAACAACATTAACAATATCTTTTTGGATTTTTGGAGCAATTAATTGATGATTTTCGGGAGCATTTTCCAAGACAATATGATTTATTGATTCATTGTGTTCAGCAAGAAATTTAAGAAGTTCCAGGAAATTACCTTGGTCAGCAGAAATGGTTGATTCATCATCACCACGGAAAGCTAATCCTTGCTTTAATAGAAAATGAATACAATCAATTGACATTGTCAAACACCTTCAATACAAGTCACGAACTTGTTCAGATTGCTTAGATATAGCAACTTCAGTATGTTGATTTTGATTCATTAAATCTTGACACTTCCTCCAAGCAATGTTATGAGGACTATTAGGACCTCCAACATGAGATGAAAGTCTTTCTTTCTTATTCCAATTTGTGAATCCCTCTATCACAAATGTATCACCACCTGATTGCTTTCCAAAATCATGCCTAAAAAGATAACAACACAAGCAAAATGCAGCATCTTTTTCTATGCTATACTCCAACCAGTTGCCAAATTCATTAAACCAAGAAGGACAAAATCTTCTTAAAGAGTTTCCAATTTTTCTTTGGGGAAAATTATGTTGAGTAGGTTGGCATGGTCCTCTTTGTAAATATGCTCTCCGTATCTTATCTCGATCATTAGGATGATATGCTGGAATTTTAATTCGCTTTCCTGAATCTGATGGCAAGTCTTCCAAATTAATTTCAATTCATTGTTGTTGGAGACTTGATTCACAAGATTTTGATGAAGATTGTTGCTCATTTGATGGTAATTTCCTATTCAAAAATCTATCCATGATCTATTTACAATTTAAAAGAAATTAATAATTCTCAATTTAAAATATCCATAAAAATTAAAAATCTATAAATTCATCAAACATGATTAATATGTAAATATATTACTTATATATCAAACTTAAGGGGAAAAAAAGAAAAAGATTTGTGAAAAAGCATATAACCAGAGACACGTTTATAAATTATAACAGTTATTGGTAATTTGATACCTAAATCTTTCTTTGCTTGTTTTGATTTTCCTTGCTCTTGTAGACTTGCAGCCTCATATAACGCTCATGAGCTCTCTATTTTTCTAACTCCTCTATGCAAACAAGAGGGAAAATTTAAAGTAGAAGCGGAAGAGTCACCACTAGAAAACGTGAAGAGTAGAAGCGAAAGAGGCAAGTAACTTAAAGTAACAAAAGAGAAAGAAGAAAAGTAAAGAAGACTTTTATGGAATGAGAAGAAAACGTGTGAGAGAAGGAATGAAAGGGTAGAAAAAGACAAAAATTTACTTTAGTTAGATAAAAATAATAATAATAAAATAGAAACAAATAAATTATATAATTTTGTTAGGTGGTGTATTTGTACAATTTTAACTATACACAGATCTATAGAACAGTGGGTTCAAATATATAGGATTAGGGGAAGCAAAATAAAAAAATTTAAAATACTTAATAATAATTTTACCAAAGTCAGGGGGTGCACTTGCACACCCTCGTATATATGCAGGTCCACCACTGGGGCCAAATGCCTCAGCCACATGTGTGAAGAGGCTTCATCGCCCTGTATAGACCCATATCACTACATGTCATTAGATTCTAAAGCAGAAAAAAAAAATCACATCCTGACAAAGCATTTTGGTTTACATAATTTAGATATAATTTTTCTTTGTTGAAGACAATATAGATATTGCAGAAATTATAATCTTTTTTACAAAATTTTCAATTGAATCAATAGATAAATATTCATTTTCATTATTACTGATATTATAATTTTGAACCTATTATTTAAATTTCAAACTCAAGAGGAATGATTAGATGTTAATTTTAAAACATTGTATAAGAGGACACGAAATTATTATCAATTAACTATTAAAATTGGAAAAATTGTATTGATTTTGTTTTTTTATTATCATTTATTTGTTATTTTTTTAATCTATTCTTGTCATTTTGAATATTTTTTTAAAATTGATGGAATCCTTTAAAATTTTGTAAATCCAAAAAAGTCATTTTAAATCTTATATAAATTCATTAAAACCCAAATTATAAAATCTTAATAACAAAAGTCCTTAAAAAGAATCTTAAAAGTCATTACATTTTTACAAAATCTTTTTTTAAAATCCACAACATTTTTTCATGTCAAAAAGAGTCTTTTAAAATCATAATCCAATACACCCCCTTAGTTTCTTGTTCAAGACTTCTATATTATGTCTTGCATAGTATACAAGTAGATTTTGAATTGTATAAAAAAGTTGAGACAATTTGAAATTATAAATTCTTATAAAAATATATCATTATGTGTCTCTCTTTTTCATCTAAGAATATGAGATTGTAATTTTATTGCTCTTTAGGTACACACCTAATTAAGGTGATAATATCACCTCAATTAGGTCATATACTTAGAGAACCATGGGAAATGTTATCAAAATTTTCTTAGACAGAGAATAAAATGTGTGCAATGCTCAAACTTGAATTTAACAATCTTGGATAGGAATGCACCCTATACATAGGATAAAATAAACATGTTATCATACATGCAATTTGTGACACTCTCTATCCCAACATGTATATAAATAAATAAAAACATGTAAAATACGGAATCTAATTAAATCAATTTTATTTAATAAAATCGTAAGTATATTCACGTGGGTAAAAGATTCACATTCAATTCACTGTTAGCAAATAAAACTTATCAAAAACATTTCCGGCTCACAACAAGATCGTTCAAGTTTACAAAAGAACTCAAGTTAAACACTAGAATAAAATAAAGTAAAATAACATGTTTGGAATATGATGCAATTAAAACAGAAACACATGTCCCAATGTCACATCCTATCAGAGTATTATGTACTGGCGTCCTCCAGCACGAGGCTCCTTAGAGCAATCCACCTAATCATCTACTCCCACAAACACACGGTTTAAGATCATCACAAGATCCACACACAAACAACACACGAGGAGTGAGTCATTGCATTCCTCAACAAATAGAGATAAACGAAAGCATACATGTATGATAAAATATAACAATAATATAATTATAACAACAATATAGGTATAACAAGGCTCAACTTTGACACAATTCGCATCATTTCAACACTTAACACGTAACATCACTTGTCCTAGAATTTAATAAAAAATCACATTTCATGCCTTCACAATTAATCACATATTCACATCAACACATCTCAAATACAATATTGCATCTCACACTTAAACAATTTATTACACACCATGACATAACAAGTCACAATGATCATCATACAGGCGTTATGCAACCGATACACTAAGACTTAATCCTATATGCAATGTGGTACCATGTCAGTGAAAAATAACACCAGGGTGCCTAGGAGTACATAACAAGACACGCCACACAATGAGTATGTCAGGTCACTCTCACTAAGTGAAATCATAAAGTGACCAATCAAGATCACTTTGTTTTGTGAGAATGCTCCAACCATATGGAATCAACATAGGCTTAAAAGAGCACTCAAACCGAGTGTATTTACCACCAAGGGCTAGACTCTGAAGAATCCGTTAAGGCCTTAACTTCCTAAAACAACTTTTGCATACAGACATTGCTCATGAATTATACAATACTCATGACCTCACACTTATTTTCAAACACGTTTAACACATTGCACTAAAATTTAGCACCTCATGTTCCTAATTATGAACCCTACACTTTCCTTTTAACACCTCAAGTTCCTAACTTGGAATCCTACACTTTCCTTTTTAACATCTTAAGTTTCTAACTTGGAACCCTACACTTTCCTTTTAACACCTCGCGCATAAACACTTTTCTCAAGGTAAACATGAGTTGAATTATTATATAATTCACAATTCATAACACAAGTAATATCATATTAAGTATTAACCGAACACTTATTCGCAACCATATTTCATGTCCATAATTTAACATTTCACAATGTCATCTACCATCACATGTTCACGTGTATCTCACAAATTAACACATGCTCATCTTTTCACTTATACTCAGTCTCATTCACAATTTCATAATCCTAAAACATCATGTCATTGCGCCTCATGATTCATATACACATCTCACAGTAGTAATATTTACATGGCATAAAACATATATATATATATATATATATATATATATATATATATATATTAAATCGAACTATATTATCACTTCTCATACATCATATATATCACACAATAGCAATACTCCAACATTAAGGCATATAATATTCACTTATTCATTCAGTTAATAGCAACTACACATACCTATATAGTAAACAAGTATATCCTTACATTTCCTCCTAAGTTACTACGACCCTTGTAGAGTAAAATTATAAGTATAGGATGTAGTAATCCTATTAATTTCATGCTTATCTTCTTTGAAAGCTAAGACAATTATCTACAAAAACTGATTTGATCATTAACTATGTCTAAACCTAAGGTAAACATTGGATCATTGCATAATCCTAACAGCTCAACCTTTGCTTAGTAATTTGACTCTCTAGGGAGCTATACAACTCCTAATTGGGTGAAACCAACATAATTTGTTAGCTAACATCCAGGCATACAACTTTTATGAATAACAGAAAACCTAATTCAATCATTTTCTTAGTCATTTTCAAGCTAAAAGTTAACTCACATTGTCAGGAAAATAGCACAGGCTTAAAACAACTGTTTTTCACTAAACACGGGTGTGCTCACATCAAGCATGGTCGTGTTTCGCTACAAACCTCCATTTTGCGAAGCAAAAGAGACACAATTCAGACCTTAAAACAAACCAAAATTCAAAACGAATAGCACAGAATATGTGATCACATCATGAGGAACAAAATCCCTCAATCAATTTCAAGAAAACATGCAAGCATCAAGAATTCTCAAATTTCTAGGTTTGTAACATTCAAAGCTAAACACTCAATTAACCATCCAATTCGCATCAAGGAATCAATTGACCAGTCAAACATGAGCAATTCATAGTTATCATTGTATAGGCAAAATTAAAATGCATAAAAGACCCCCAAAATTAACCTCAATTTGATCCTCTAAGGATCCTTACACATGTTCACTCTAATCCCAATTGCGATAAAGTCATCCCTTACCTCTAAGCAGGCTCACATGTGTAGTCTAGCAGTGATAGTAGCGTCTCTAGCGGTTTCGTAAGATTCCTCAAGCTTTTCCTCTGGTTTCTCTATTAGGATTTCCAAGCATTAGAGAAAAGAAAAAGGGATTAGAGCCTCAATTTCACTATCTCCGTGCAAGGGAAATTTCTCTATATATAGACATTATTTCATAAATCCCAATAGTGGTAGTGTGCAAAAATTAGTTTTGAATATGGTGTCCAAATTTCAGGATGATCCAACGGTTGACTAGTTTGGGATCATAGTTTTACTGGAACATGTTTGGGTGTATAAGGGAAAAAGAGAGTTTTGGGAGAGGAAGAAGGGAGAATCAATTTGGGAGGAAGAAAAAGCATAGAAACATATCATAATATAAAAACTAACGTAATATGTCTTTATTTATAAGTAGGATACTTTGATCCTATAATTTACTCTATTTTTCTTTATAGGTGTCTTATGTTGTTGGCATATGGTGAAGGTTTGAACAAAAAATTTCACCTCTATGGCCATATGTGGCCATGCAAAAGAAGCAATAAGCCATGCAAGGGTACCTTTGACTCCCCATGTATTTGAATGGCATTATGTAAGAAGGGAAGGTCACAAGTCCAACTCTAAGGGAATGAAAAGTCTATGTTTGAAAAATAGGAACTCATTATGGTAATGGAATCTTTTGGATCCTGAACCTTCCTCTGCTTTTTGTCTTAACTTTTTTCCTAGAATTGTAGTAGTATAAAATTGACATAGTTGTTCAAAAATTATAGGTTGGAAAGCAGAAACAACCATGACCTATAGTTGAGAAGTATATGAAACTTGAGAGAGAGCATTTGCAACAACAATATCACATATAGGAGTGTAAATAATATCAAAATCATAGCCAACCATTTTTGTTGAGTCTGATTTGGGATAGTTTGACTAACAAGGCAACATAAACTTTGTTGATCAATATAAACTCATAAATGACAACCCATGAGATAATGGCACCACTTTTTGATTGCAAAGGTGATAACAAACATCTCATTTTCATATGTTGAAGTTGGTTGCATATGAATGTTGAGTTTCCAAGTATAGAAAGCAATCAAATGGGAGATTTGACAAAGCACAACTCCTATGGCCACTCTAGAAGCGTCAATCATAACATCAAATGTCTAAGAGAAATTGGAAAGTCCCAATATAGTCAAGGATGTCATAGCAGACTTCAATGCCTGAAATGTTGTAGAGTGGCAATGGAATTCTTTTTTAAAAGGTCATCGACGGGATTGACTATGACAATAAAGTGGCATATGAAGCGGCGATAATATGCAACCAAACCTAAAAAGACACACAAGGTGGTAATGGAATATCGAAGCGGCCCAACAACAATGGCACTTAACTTATCAGGATCCGGGGCTACCCCTTGCTGAGAAATAAGGTGACCTAGGTAAGCCACTTGCATGACCCCAAATGCACATTTGGAGAATTTGACAAATAATTTATTTGTCTGTAATAACTCCAAAACTTGTCGCAGGTGCTCCAATTGTGTTTGCAAATCTAGACTATAGATTAAGATATCGTAAAAAAAACCAATACAAACTTACACAGAAGATTGCAAAAGAAATCATTCATGGCCACTTTAAAGGTGGAAGGTGCATTGGTGAGGCCAAACGACATGACCAAGAACTCAAAGTGGCCATCAATGATTTAAAATTTTGTTTAGAGTGAATCAACAAGATTGAGGAGAATTTGGTGGTAGCCTGACCTCAATTCCAATTTGGTGAACATCTTAAACCCATTGAGTTCGTCCAATAATTCATCAATAATTGGGATTGGGAAACTGGCCTTCATAGTAATGGTGTTGATAGCCCTATAGTCAACACAAAATCTGGTCCACATCCCATCCTTCTTTCAGACCAACAAAACTGGAGAATAAAATGGATTGTTACTAGGTTAGATAATTCCATTGTAACACCCTGAAATATTACTAGTTATAAATCGATGTTTAATTGTATTTATTGTGTTGTTTGACTATATAGTTGACTTGAATGAGTTGAGGTATGGCTTGAATTAGTCATGTGTGGATTTTTTGAGTAGATGTTGAGCTATGTGGAGTTTTATTGAACTAAGTTGAAATTATGAGATTTCAAATTTTGCCTAAACCTATTTTAGAAAAATCGTGGTCCCGGATTCGTTAACCGTTGGATCATCTTCAAATTTTGTTTGGAGATTCCTAAGACAATGCGACAGAGTCTGACCATTGCGATTTTAAAAACAATAACTTTTGATGTCTCGCTATGCGAGAAAGGCGCGCTAAGCACAATTCCAACCTGAGAGGGAATTGTGCTGAGTGAGTAAAGGCGAACTAAGCGCAATTTCAACCCAAGAGGGAATTGTGTTGAGCAAGAATTGGCCTGCTAAGCGAGCCCTAGTGCTGAGGGAGTTGCGCTAAGCATGAATTGTCGCGCTAAGCGTGAAAAGTGGACTTTCGCTTAGCGAGACGAGCTTGCTAAGCAAGATCGGCAGATTATAAATACGTTTTTCAGCGTAAAAAACATGATTTTCACTCTCTCCTCCTCTCCAAACGCCACCCAAACTCTAACACCTCCTTCTCCACCACTCACGACCACCGGTGGCCACCACGAGCTGTTGTTGCTTGTCGCTGAACCCCCACACCAAGAGGAACATTTTAATCAGAGCAAAATCCTTAGAATCCTCCTCAAGGATTCGGTGGAGAAAATTTCCTCAATCCTCCATTTCAAAGCTTCTCTAAAGTAATCTTGACTTCTAAGCCTTTCTCTTAGTTAGTTTGAGTTTATCTTAGAGTCTCTTATGTTTTGGGTACTGTAATAGAGTGTTTTTACATTTCCTTTGAAAACCCTTGAGAATGAGACGCTGTAAAAGTTATCTTTTTATAACATTGATGTTATTTTCATGACCTTCACTGAACCTCGGTCACATTGGCGTGATCAGAATTTTAAAATGATGTCGCCTTTTAGTAGAATCCGAAACACCCGTCAACCATTTATGTTTTGATAGGGGTGTTTGACTCCGAATGTTGTCATTAACCTTGTTTCTGAAATGTACACTAAATTTCCTTCAATTTGGTATATAGAACCTTGTTTTGGACTGACAAACATGAACGAGAGAGGTCTCTGAGCAACACAAAGAGAAACTGACATAGAGCTCACGATAGGTAAGGGGAGTTTATTATTGTTTACATTTTTTTTTAATACCATAGTTGGGGTCAGGGAACCTAACTATGGGAATGTTTGTATGTCCTTGTTGCATGCTAGTTTTCAAGAAAATAATGTTTTTGTTAAGAAATTAAATTTTTATTTTGTAGCTAGCAACCCAATTGACAATTCACATTCAGTAACAGAGCAAGCCCAATTGGCAATTCACATTCTTATATTGTCATAGGAATATATCAATTATGTGAGCCAAAATGTTAATGTCAATGGCAAGTTTGAATTAGATCTCTATTTGGCTGAGACACCGCTTGAGCCAAAGTTTTTTCCTAAGTTGGATATTTTGAGTTATTGGAAGGACCATCAAGAACGTTATGCAAATCTTTGTAGATTGGCATGTGAGGTGTTAAGCATTCCTATAACAATTGTTGCTAGTGAATTGGCATTTAGCTTTGGTGCTCGTGTGCTAAACAAGTATCGCGCTAGTCTTCTTCCTTCCAACGTTCAAGCACTAATTTTAACCCAAAATTGGATAAATGGTTTTGAAGATATTGGTAATTTACATTTATTTTTCCATAATTTTTAGTTTGTTATTGGTGTGCTGTTTTATTTATTTGACTTATTAATGATATTGTTTTTTTTGTCTTTGTAGATGAAATTAATGGTGATGCTGAGAAAGAAGAGGAAGTTGTTCTAGATTTCACAGTCCATGACTCTAATGTTTAATTTCAATAGTTTAGAAGTTTATTTTTGATGACATTTAAATTTCGATTATCTTAATGTTGAATGTTTATTTTGAAGACTTCAATCACTTTAATATTGAATGTTTGGATTTGATTTAGTTTGGTTATTATATTGGATTTTATTTTAAGTTGTTTGGAATAATTTTTTTTTTACAAAAAAAAAGGCAGAAAAATGGGCCAGCCCGCATAAGCCACCAACCCGTGGTGGGCTGGGCCAGGCTGGCATTTTGTTAGCCCACCCAAAAGTGGGCTGAGCTGGGCTAGCCCACCCAAAAGTGGGCTGAGCTGGGCTAGCCCACTTTTAGCTCAACCCGTTGCGGGCTAGCCCGTTTTGACAGCTCTATTGTTATTGATGATTATGTTAATGTGAGTTAATGTTGTCATTGATGATTATGTTAATGTAAGATGATGTTGTTATTGTTGATAATGTCATTGAGATTAAGTGATGTTGATGTTAAGGATGATATTGAGATGAAATGTTGATGATGTTGAAAATGCATTGTCATGATGTTATGTTGTGTATGTACATGGGGGGTTCAGTGACCTTGTTGGATATCCCAGGTGGGGGAAATAGAATGGTTAAAGAGTTTTAAGCATCTCTGGAGGGGAATGGCTGAGAATCTTTAATTATCCACAGTCAGTGCATTGATGGTGCCCATGTTTCATACGTTGTGTGTTGTGTATCTACATGGGGGGTGCAATGACCTTGTTGGATATCCCTGGTGGGGGAAATAAAGTGGTTAAAGAGTTTTAAGCATCTTTGGAGGGGGATGGCTTAGAATATTTAATTATCCACGGTCAGTGCATTGATGGTGCCCTTGTTTCATACGTTGTATGTTATGTATGTATATGGGGGGTGCAGTGACCTTGTTGGATATCCCTGGTGGGGAAAATAGAGTGGTTAAAGAGTTTTAAGCATCTCTGGAGGGGGATGGCTTAAAATCTTTAATTATCCACGGTCAGTGCATTGATGATGTCCATGTTTCATACTTCATATGACATGAAAATAGTATAAACTTTGTTAGTAAGTACTTGTAGTTTCTCACGAGGAGGAATACTTGTACTTGGGGGCATGTCACTCGGTTTGGAACTCCCTTGAGGCTCAGGCTGATTACAGTGGGGGGGAGGGGGAGTTGCCTGTGCACGACAGGGTGACCATGACACTTACTGCCTAGTTTTCCTAAGTGAGAGTGTCGTGTGGACACGCTTAGGCTATTTCCTTGGGGATGGTACCACATTGCATTTGAGAGTTGAGGTCATGTGCATGCATCATACTGAGCATGATTGATTGGAACTATGGACTGATGATGGCTATTTGTTGAGTGTGTGTTGGACTAGTGAATGTTTGTGTAAGCTTATGATATTTGTTAATGTTTTCTTACTAATTGTGGTTATGTAATCTTTGTATTAATTTCTTTTATAATAAACTCACCCCTCGCAATTTTTGTACCATGTGGTTGGTACATGTGATGACCGCGAACCTTTGTTCATAGGAGCATAATGATAGCAGTAGAGTATGAGAAATGAGATTCTTTTGTGGAGTCGTCGAGTTGACATGATGACGTTGGGATTATTTTGGGAGAAAGTTGTGTTTTGTTAATCAACTCCTCCATAGTTGGTTCCATAATTCTTTTGTTGAATTGAGGATGTAAATCACAAATTTAATTATATGTATGAACAAATTTACTTTCCATTATGTGAATGATGTGTACTGAGTTACTATACCTATATATATATATATATATATATATATATATATATATATATATATTCATTTACTTAAGTAATGGTGCATTGTTTGGTGAATGTATATCGAGAAAAAAATTGCTTTCATTTTATCATAAGCAAATTAACGGAGTTTTCATTTAAAAATTGAAATTCTCGCGGTTTAGAGTGGTGATATCGTAGCGACGAGGCGGGTCATTACATTAGTGGTATCAGAGCCAGTCGTACCTTTTCGGCCAGTGAGTTGTGAGTCTGCTATGTTTTTCTGTGCATTTTGTGGTTGCCTTGTTGAATGCTCGTTGTTTGTTGGTTGCAATAGGAACTTACTCACTTTGTTGTGTTTCCATGAGTTATAGAGATTTGATTGTTGTAGTCATAACATGTTTGTTGTCCTGATGTCTGCTATACCATGAGTTTCAATGTCGTGTCATGAGTTATCAGATTGGCCATCTTTATAATTTGTGAATTGTAATAGGATGATATGGCAAGCGATCAGGAAATACAAATGATGGAAAGTGAGTGATAATGTCTCAAGAGAGGACTAGTTTAGAGGAATACTTTCTCGACGCATCAACTCTCAAAAGTAACCAAGTAGGAACTTGAGATGGTTATGATTGTTGTGTTGTTCTTTTTCTTGTGTGTATTCTTTCCATGTCTCACTTCCTAGTGTGTATAGGGAGTGATGGATGGACGAAATGATTGTGCGATAGCTTATGCTCTCCAAGCCTTAGCTCAGGCTATAAGGAATCCAAATAGGGGAGAAGCTGCTGGAGTTGTTGAGTACCGAGGGTTGGACCTCTTCCAAGGAAACAATCCTCCTGCTTTCAATGGAGGATACAACCCTAATGGTGCTCAAAATTGGATAAGGGAAATTGAGAAAATTTTCTGAGTAATGGCATGTCCGGAGGGGCAAAAAGTTGCTTTTGGTACATATTCTCTGGTGGAAGAAGCTGAGTATTGGTGGGAGAATACTCGCCAATGCCTAGAGGTTGAAGGTCAAGATGTGACATGGGATGTCTTCGAAAGGGTATTTTTGGAGAAGTACTTTCCTGAGGATGTTAGGAACAAGAAAGAGATGGAGTTCTTGGAGCTCAAGAAGGGAAACCTGATTGTGGCTGAATATGTAGCCAACTTTGAGGAGTTGGTGAGGTACTTTCCCCATTATCAAGGGAGAGATGGTGAAAGTTCCAAATGTGTAAAGTTTCTGAACAGCTTGCAACCTAAAGTGAAGCAAGTTGTGAATTACCAAGGTGTTCGTCAATTTCCACTCTTGGTTAACATGTGCCGGATTTGGGATGAAGACTCTCGAGACAGGGTGAGCTATTATAGGAGTATGGTTCCAATGAAGAACAAAAAGAATGGACCTCAACATCAGGGAAACCCGTACTCGACCCCTCCTAAGAAATATGGTAGTCGCCCCAACAATCAGAAGACTGTTGCTATGGGGTTTGTGGGTGGTAGTGGTAGCAAATCCAATACTTTCCCCACTCATATCACTTGTTAAAAATGTGGTAAGCCAGTGCATATCTCCTCAAATTGTGTTGATAAAGGCATGACCATTTTTAATTGTAGACAAATGGGGCATATTCAGAGAGATTGTCCATATCCCAAGAAGGAGCAGAATAGTGGGGGCCTGAATGATCAAACTGGACATCCGAAGGCCACGGGAAGAGTCTTTACCCTTAACGGTGCCGAAGCTTCGAAATCCAAAGATCTAATCCAAGGTAAATGTTTCATAAATGGGATTCCTTTACTTGTGTTATTCGATTCCGATGCAACCCATTCTTTTATATCCTGTTCGTGTGTAGGAAAACTTAAGCTTTTTGTGTCTTCTTTAAATAAAGATCTGGTGGTAGAGACTCCAACTAGTGGTTCTGTGTTAACTTCTAATGTGTGTTTGAATTGTCCTGTGGAAATTTCTAGTAGAACATTCTTGATTGATTTGATTTGTTTCCTTTGAGCCAAATTGATGTTATTCTGGGTATGGACTGGTTATCTTCCAACCATATCTTATTAAACTGTTTTGATAAAACTGTGGTGTTTGATGGTTCTGGAGTGAGTAAGGATATGATGTTTATCTCTGCCAAACAAGTTATGACATCTTTAAAAGAATATGCTCAGGTGTACATGAACTTGTCTAACCTAGAAATAGAGACAAAGGTTTCCATGTGTGACCTCCCTGTTGTCAGAGAGTTTCCTAAAGTGTTCCTGAGGATATATCTAGTCTACCCCCCGAGAGAGAGATAGAGTTTTCCATAGACCTAGTACCTGGTGCTGGACCTATATCCATAGCCCCTTATAGGATGTCTCCTATAGAGTTAGCCGAGCTTAAGAAACAGTTAGAGGAGTTGTTGGAGAGACGGTTTATGAGACCTAGTGTGTCTCCATAGGGAGCACCAGTGTTGTTAGTAAATAAGAAAGATGGGACCATGAGGTTGTGTGTAGACTACCGCCAATTAAATAAGGTGACGATTAAGAATTAGTACCCTTTGCCTAGAATAGACGACCTTATGGACCAGCTGGTAAGAGCTTGTGTGTTTAGCAAGATAGACCTTAGGTCAGGTTACCATCGAATCCGAGTGAAGTCTGAGGATGTACCGAACACTGCTTTTAGGACTCGTTATGGTCACTATGAGTATCTAGTCATGTCCTTTGGTGTGACTAATGCTCCAGGTGTGTTTATGGGCTACATGAATAGAGTCTTTCACCCTTACCTTGATAGTTTTGTGGTAGTATTCATAGATGATATTTTTGTATACTCCAAGACTAGAGAGGAACATGAAGAACACTTAAGGATTGTGCTGCATACCCTTAAGGACTGACAACTTTATGCTAAGTTGTCCAAATGTGAGTTTTGGTTAGAGAAAGTTAGTTTCCTAGGGCATGTGATATCTCAAGGGGGTATAGTTGTAGATCCCTCTAAGATAGAAGTCATTCTTAAGTGGGAGAGTCCTAAATCTGTTTTTGAGATTAGGAGTTTTCTGGGCTTAGCAGGATATTACCGGAGATTCATAAAAGGTTTCTCCAAGTTAGCTTTACCTTTAACTAAATTGACTCATAAGGGTCAAGCTTTTGTGTGGGATACCCAATGTGAGCATAGTTTCCAAACCCTTAAGAAAAAATTGACGACCGTTCAAGTGCTAGTTTTGCCTAACCTGAGAGAACCCTTTAAGGTGTATTGTGATGCATCAAAGATGGGTATAGGAGGAGTGTTGGTGCAAAATGACCAAGTAGTGGCCTATGCTTCTAGAAAACTTAAGACTCATGAGAGGAATTATCCCACCCATGATTTGGAGTTGGCTGCTATAGTTTTTGCCCTTAAGATGTGGTGGCATTACCTATTTGGCTCCAAGTTTAAGGTGTTTAGTGTTCATAAGAGCCTTAAGTACTTGTTTAGCTAGAAAGAGATGAACATGCGTCAAATAAGATTGTTAGAGTTTCTTGAAGATTATGATTTTGAATTTAGCTACCATCCCGACAAGGCCAATGTAGTGGTTGACGCCTTGAGTAGGAAGTCCCTACGTATATTTGCCTTAATGGTTAGAGAGATGGATCTCCTAGAACAATTTAGAGGCCTAATGACATCATTTTTGGATTATGAAATTGTGATTGAGATTGAGTATAAGTGGCAAGTTAAGCATGTGTTAATATGTGGGATACACGTGAACATGTGATGGTGGATTATGACATTGTAGGATGTTAAATTATAGACATGGGATATGGTTATGAATAAGTGTGTGGTTAATATTTGATGTCATATTACTTGTGTTGTGAGTTGTGAATTATACAATAACCCGACTAATGTTTACCTTGAGAAAAGTGTTTATTCGCGAGATGTTAAAAGAAAAGTGTAGGGTTTCAAGTTGGGAACCTATAGTGTTAAATTGTAACACAATGTGTTAAATATGTTTGAAAACAAGTGGGAGGTCGTGGTGTAACACCCCATTTTTTCGTAAAATAAATTAAAAAGTTTTTTATTTAAACATAGACCGAGTTTTAAAAAAATGATGAGATTTTTATAATTAAATAAATAAGGAGAAACAACTTTATTAATTAAACTAATGGTTTGAAGGAAAATAAAAAAAATATTTTATTTATTTATTTGATAAGAAATAAAATAAAGTTTGTTTTATAAAATAAAAGAAATAGATTAAATAAAAGGCCGAAGTACCCTACCTATAAATAGAGACGTAACAGATCACTTTTTACATTTACCACATGTCTCCTCTCTTCCTCTCAAATCCGTTTTTTCTTTTTCCTTTCCCAAAATCCTCTCTTTTTCCGCATACACTCAAACATATCTCAGTGAAACGATGATACCGAACTTATTAACCGTTGGATCATTGTGAAATTTTAATGTGAGGTTCGGAACTCATTTTCCTACACACTCACTATTGGGATTTTCGAGATATTGTCTTTGGTGGAAGAAATATCTCTCGCACTAAGATTTCTCTTTTCCCGTAGACACTCAAAACCTGTCCCAGTAAAACAATGATCCCAGACTTTTCAACCATTGGATCGTCATAAATTTTGGAAACCCCCTTTAGAACTCATTTTCGCACATTCTCACCATTGGGATTTGCGAGATAATGTTTGTGAAGAGAAAAATTAGTCTCGCTCATTGACAGTAAAATGGAGGTTACAATTTCTTTCTCTTCTCTCTAACGCTTGAAAACCTTAATAGAGTAAACAAAGGAAAAACTTGAGGAATAATAGGGAATTGCTAGAGACGTTGCTATCACTGTTGGACTATACGCGTGAGCCCGCTTAGAGGTAAAGGATGAGTTTATCGCAATTGGGGTTAGAATGAACATGTATAGGGATCCTTAAGGGATCAAATTGGGGTTTATTTTAAGATGTTTATTGTATTGTAATTCTTCATGTATGATTATAATTGCGAGATTGTTATATTGGGATCATGAAATTGTGATTGACTATATGATGAATTGTGAGATAACATGTTGCATTGAGATCATAACATTGTTATTGGGATTGAGTATAAGTGCAAAGTTAAACATGTGCTAATTTGTGAGATACATGTAAACATGTGATTGTGAATTGTAACATTATGAGATGTTAAATTGTGGACATGAGATTTGGTTGTAAATAAGTGGGTAGTTAATACTTGATGTGACAATACTTGTGTTGTGAGCTGTGAATTATACAATAACCCGACTAGTGTTTACCTTAAGAAAAATGTTTATGCCTAGTGTTAAAGGGGGAGTGTAAGATTCCTAATTAGGAACCTAAAGTGTTAAATTAAAGCGCAATGTGTTAAACGTGCTTGAAACACGAGTGTGAAGTTGTGGGTATTGTATAATTCATGAGCAGTGTCTGCGTGTAAAATTGTTTTAGGGGTTGGACCTGAATTAGAAAGGTGAGGCTCTAACGGATTCTTCGGAGTCTAGGCCTTGGGGGTAAATGCACTCAATTTAAGTGCTCCTTTAAACCTATGTTCCCATATGATTGGAGCATTCTCGCAAAACAGAGTGACCAGTTACCTTATGATTTTACTTAGTGAGAGTGACCTGACATATCCATTATGTGGCGTGTCTTGTTATGTACTCCTAAGCGCCCTAGTGTTGTTTTTCACTGACATGGTACCACATTGCATATAAGTTTGAATCTTAGTATAATTGTTGTATAATGCATGTGAATTATTAATTATGAGATTGGTGAGTGTTGTTATGTCTTGAGTCGAGTGTGTGATTCATGTGTAATGTGATTGGTGACTGAAAAATGAATTTTTAAGGATAAAGTGATGAAGTGATGTGGATTGTATTAAGTTGAGTTATGTGATCAATATTTTTATAATGTATTTTGCTTATGTATTTATTTATCCATATTTTATTTATAAATGTGATAACTCACTCCCTATGTGTTGTTTGTGTTTGGATCCTATGACGATCTCGAACCTTGCGTTCGTGGGAGCAGATGGCTAAGTGGATGATTTTAAAGAACCTTGTGCAAGAGGACGCTAGGACACAATACTCTAATAAAATGTGATATTGGGGCATGTTTTTCTGTACTTGGACAGCCTTGTTTTAATCCGAAGATGTTTTTAATAAGTTTTATTTGGTAACAATGAAACGAATGTGACCTTTTTACCCACGTGAATTTGTTTATGTGATTTAAATAAAATTGATTTAATTAAATTTCAAATTTTTATATGTTTTTCTTATTTATATGTATGTCGGGATAGATGATGTCACATTGCCAAGCTTTCAACCTCATTAGAGGTCCCAATCCAACAACTCCCTTTCTCGAAGAGCTAATAAGATCAAATGATACATGTGCTATACCCTGTGAACTGGTTCTACAACCTTTTACGATATTTCACAACTCAACTTATTGATTTGTTTGATCAGGTTTTCAATAGATGTAAGAACCATTAAACCCTACAGCCCAATTAGTTCTTGCACCCCATAAAGTTTCACATGCACCTCCATAATCTCTAATTCTTCAATTTCTTCCTCAAACAAATCATCTGTCCCTTTTTTTATATGATTATTTTATGAAACACGAAATTTGCTACAAAAGAAATTGTTAAGCAATTTTGTTAATTTAAAACGAGTTAAATATATTTTTGGTCTATGTAACTTAGCGTGTTTTTTTATTTTTGATATCTGTAAGCTTATTTTTTCTAATTCTAGTCTTTATACATTTGTGTTTTTTATTTTGGTCCATGTAAGATATTTTTTTATTTTTAATCCTTATAAGTTAGCATTTTTCCAAATTTAGTTTCTATAAGAACGAATTTATGGGGACTATAAATAAAAAAAATATAATTTTAAAGGGTCTAAAATTGAAAAAACAAAAACTTATAAGAACTGAAAAACGAATAAAAAAACTTAAAGGAACCAAAATTGTAAAAATACCAACTTGTAGGGACTAAAATTAGAAAAATGAAAACAAAAATATTAACTTACAGCAACCAAAAACATATTTAAATCATCAAAAACTTGTTCTTGCATATGCCAAATTAAGTAATCTAAAACAATTGATTTCCTTATTACTTAATCCAGATAATACAAAAAGAAGTTTTGAATTTGCATTTTCAAAAATATACACAAATGAATATATGATAAACCTCCTGAGACAGGCTTACAACATTTTTCAATATGTAACAATAAAACATCAATTTGGAATGCATGTCGAAAATAAGCCAATTGTACTTTTTCAGTAAATCATGTCTCGATTAGGTAAAACATATTTCTCAAAGCAAAATCTTGAACTAAAACAAAAATAAGACAACTCGTACATCGAAACAGTCTAGTGAAACTAGAAAAAGTAAACAAGACTTATTTCTTCTTGTCTCCAGCTCCACCAGCCCTACACACAATTAAGAAAATAACATAAGCAATAGTTATTACCAACAAATCAACATTCCAAAATGCCAACAAGATTAATTATAGGGTACGCATAATATTGAAAAAAGAACATAGAGCAACCTCATCTTCCGGAGAACATTGGACATCTCCTCTCTCTTCTTCTTTGCGCGCTTATGGGTTCCAAGCTTTCTCTTGGCAACTTTCAGTGCCCTCTTATCTTTTCCAACCTTGAGCAACTCAGTTATTCGCTTTTCATAAGGTGCAAAGCCGGCAACCTCTCGAATGAGGTTCCTCACAAAGTGCACTCGCTTGCTTGTTTTCTGTTTTGAGTAAACATATTGTTAAAGCCACATAAAATATAACAAAAGCAAGTTAAGAAGAATTAGAAACCAAATGATAGTGTGTTCAAAATTGCTTATGTTATTCAAGTTGAAATACACAAGTCTCCAAGGATTGTGATCAGCTTGAAAACAAAATGACAGTGTGTTCAAAATTTGAGTGTTCCCTATTGACAAACAAATCAATGCCAGCAGTAACAACTGAAAGTGACAAAATTTCAATTCTTTGCTGCTGTTTTGCAATTTTCACTAATGTACAGACAAAGTAATTATAGTACAAAGGGAGGGAAAAAATACGATAAAACATATCCATCATCTACAATCAACTCCACTTTCCAGTAATCGGAGGAAAATTCAAATTTGAGAAAGCAATAAGGTTTTAAAATGTACATGGAAACAAACAGCACAACATTCTCTCAGTGCTGAAGCATTACTGTTTAACATGTTTACAAATTATAGTTTTTTTTTCAAAACACAAGAAAAAAAATTTAAGTCATATTCATTGCACCCAGTACACACAACAATCTCTCAGGGCTGAAGCTATACTCTTTAACACATCTTCAAAATCTTTATAAATTCGAGTTTTTTTAAAGAGAGATCTTCTAAGTCAACATATCATCAGCATACATTATCATACAATAGAATGAACACAAAATAGTCAAATACTTAAATAGCTTCTTTGTTATTTTCAAGACAATGGCGAGCAAAAGCTTTCCACTCTCATCATTCCAACTACAACGACAGTCACTGTACTGAATGATACTTTGATTCCAACAACATTTATAAATCGCGAAAAATTACAAATATGAAACTAAAAAAAATAAAATCAGAACCACATTTAAATTAAATTAAACTAAATAAAACTTACCCCCTTACGATCTGAAGGGCGTGGAGGCAACTCCTTCTTGGTGACAACGTGACCCTTGTTCAATCCAACAAACAAACCCGTACTAGGATGTTTGGGAGCCATTTCCCTGTCCCCAAAACAAACACGATTCAGAAATCATTAATGGTTTCTTACAAAACAAGAAGCTAAAACTGAATGCCGAACACGAAATCGTGAATTTGTGTGAAGCGATGAGTGAGAAGAAGAAGAAGAAGATGATGATGAAAAGCACAAGACACTACCTCTCTTTCTGGTTGGAGGCTTCAGAAACCCTAACACTGCGGTGAAAGAGGGAGAACAGAAACTAGGGTTCTTCCCGAACCTGCTTCGGGTTTTATATGAGAGGCTAAAGTTGGGCCTTGTGGATCCACTCTCGGTAATATCTGAGCCTGGCCCATAAGTTAGCATTTTTTTTTTCATTGAAAAGAGACATCTACTGCACTTCCCTACCTTGGTGCACTTTTCAATTTTTTTTAATATTCCTAAACTACCATTTCTATATTATAACTTTCTAGAATGGATATTCTATAATACACATCCAATCTAAAAATATATTTTGAAACATTTGAAAAAAAAATTAAAAAAGATTGCTCTGGAATAAGTATTCTAAAACATGTTTCATGATTTACAAGTCTTTAAATGAAATAGTCATTCTACAATACACTTGTAATTCAGAAATGTATTCCAAAACATCTATTTTAAAAGAAAAAAAAAATCAAAAATATTATTCCAAAATACGTATTTTACAAGACATTTTGAGATTTACAAATTTATGATGAAATACCTATTACGTGATACACTTGTAAATTTAGAATGTGTTTCGAAATACCTATTCCCAAAATAAAAAAATAAAAAAACATGTATTATAAAATAGGTATTTCATAGAACATTTTATGGATTTACAAGTGTATTACGGACTAGTATTCCATAATATACTTGAAAATACAAAAATATGTTCCAAAACACACACATCAGAACCCAACACCACAACAAACCAAAGCATTTTTAACCAAAATAAACAACCATCACTTACCTTTGTGGGTGTCCTGCCGAGAGGGTGAGGCCACAAACCACTTAGTTAGCGTTGCGCCTAAAGGCTAAGGCCACAAACGACTTTGGTGATGTCACATGATTGGGGTGAATGACACTGCTATAATTGTTGTTGTGTGAGATTTTCTGATTGAGGGAAATGAGTCATTGGTAGTCGTGGGGGTGAGATATTTGGGGGAAGGGAGTGTTGAGACACATTAAGGGTAATTTTGTCCACACACTTAAAATGAGAAGTGTAAAAGCTAATAAAGAAGTGCAAAAAGAAAATGCCATAAAAAGAAGAAGCATGTGGTTACCCAAGTTGAATGCCTTTCTTTCTATACCATTTAATTTAACTTTATATTTTTCTTTAGTTTTTGGAGTTATCTTTAATTATTTTTGTGTTATATTATCACCACATAGGTATATAGACGTATATTTTAAAATGAGAAAGAAAAAGGTTATATATTGATAATGTTAATTGTTAAAATGGTTTTATATTATTATACAATTACAAATTATCATGTATGATAAATTTATTAATTGTTCACACTAGTCACTACCTAACAAGGTGCCCTAATGTGAACTTAAAGTAAGAGTAACATTCTTTCCTCAATTTATATTGGGCGGCATCCCTTGGTGACTGGAGTGGTTCCCCATTCTTCTTAGGGTGTCCATTGTGTATTGAGGAATGGTCATCCATACTTAAAAAGTAAAGTGTTTTAATTTTGGTACCTCACATATTTTTATTATTGAAACATGTATTCATTGTAATAATGTGATTAATAGAGTATCGCATCATTAAGTCCAAGTCATTTAAAAATAGTTAACTCAATAGCCAAGTCATTTTCACTTTTTCAAAACTTAAAATTTGCTAGGTACCAATTTTTTTTTAAAAAAATAAAGCTTAGGTACCAAAACCAAAACACCGGTATTTTATACATACCAAAAAGTTATTTATCTCTAAAATTAAAGGTTAATTATCATCATCATTGCACCATAATTATTCACTCCCTTCTTCTTCATTTTTTCCGATGTGATACTCCTTAAACCCCCAAGGATTCTCCGACTATCTTGTCGCCAATGGCACTTGAAAGATTTTGGTGGAAGCCTTGGCGGTAGCTGTTTGAAGCATCCATTTTTAGCTAGTGAGTTAAGAGCAACATCATGGAGAGTGTTGTCATGGTGGGTGTATAGATATGAAATTGACCTTAGGAGGTGCTTAAGGGGGGAATCATATGCTTATGTCATTAGCAAGACTGACCTAAGGATAAAATAATTAAAATTTAACTTTTAGACCCGAGTATTTTCACTTGTGTAATTACACAAAACCTAAGAGTGAAAGAACTATATATTAGACTTTTTTTTCTAACATATGTGACCTTTTTAATTTATAAAAACCAATGCCAACATTTTTTTTATTGGTGAGCCCACAAAACCTCATTTTAAAATCTAAAAAAAAAAATTAATTTGCTTTAGGCCTTACTTACCATTGGATTGACCCTATCGTTAGTAGTACAAATAAGAAAGTTTAAAAATTTGCTTGATTTGGAATGAACAAATAAAACATAGGAAAAACATTAAATTGGGGGCGGGGAGAGAGTTAAGGTGCATATAATATGACAATTTATTGTCGGTTTGTCACAACAAAAGAACAATGTAATTTGAATAAAAATTCTCTTCCCAATATTCTGTGTAGAGGGCATCTAACATGTACATATCTCCTTCATAAACCACAAGAGTAAAAAGTTATAATCAATTGTTAATGACAATGAGAGTAAAAGGAAGAAGAGATCGAAGAATTTGTGTGGTCAATGACAAAGATAATTAACTTATATATTTATTTTAGGCTTAAATGACTATTCGGTAACTATTTAATAATAGTGTTTTGATTTTGGTACCTAATCTTTTATTTTGCTTTTTCATTTTGGCACTAGACAATTTTTCTAAAAGTATTTGTCGTGAATAACTTGACTATTGAGTCAACAATTTTTCAATGAATTGGACTTGATGAGATGGTGCTGGGGATTAACGGGGATTCAATAACAACAAGCACCTATTTTAAAAATAAAAATTTGTCAAGTACCAAAATAAAAAAAAGAAAGTTTAGGTAAGAAGATAAAAAAAAAACCTTTTATTTAAGCCCTTGAAATTTATAATTAATTAATACTATGAATATATTAATTATATTATAATTACTATTTATAATAAATAAATATTTTTGAATACATAAATTATATTTTGTTTACAATAAATAATATATACTGTGATATAAAGTAAATTTTAACTAGTGCTAATCTTTTGAAAAAAAATTAATTTTTTTAGAAAATAAATATAAAAAATAGATTGTAAAAAATAAAAAAGTTAAGATATTTTGTTAAAAGATAATTTCTAAAATTTTCTTCCTTGATATAATTATTTTTTACTAGTAATTTAAATTAATAAATTAAAATAGTGAGTATAGAGTAAGTGTGCTTTTTCAACAACATTAACATCAACATAACAGTGGATATTCGTTCAGCGGACAGTCTCGACTTGGCATTGATTAGTGTTCTTATGGGACTTAGGACTTTCATGCTATGTAATGTAAATTACAACAGCACACCTATAGCAAACCATGATCACTTGTAGAGTTTTGACACGTGGCTAATTCCTGAAGGCATGTTTTTTTAATAAAACTAAAAAAAATCTGTTTTTTATAGATAATTTTCTGTTTTTAAAGAAATAAATTTTATCTATTTCTTATTTTTTTTAAATACTAGTAAACTCTATCTATCATCATAAGGATTTTTTTTTTAATTTAAACAAATTCATGTATAGTGACGGCACTTTCCAATTCTCTACACTGAAGCGTTGCTAGAAAAGATCAACCATTATTATATGTTTCATATAGGTGGACAACTTTCCACACAAGTGGATTTGGAACCGTTCCACCTAGTTATAATAGAGGAGCAGAATTTTCTCTATATTTACAATTTATTTATTTTTATATCCAAGATATATAATAAAAGAGAAGGCAGTAGAAAACCTTAAAATGCCCATGGCTGAGAGCTTAACATGTGGCATTTTTACTGATTTTTTGGTGATTTTACCCCTCTAGCTTTGGGCTTAATCTTCTGTCACCTCGCTTGTTGTGTTGTCTTCTATATTTTTTTGGTGTAATGCTGACACTTGTCTATTATACAGTTGTGCCCACAGGTTGGTTGATTCCTATAGATGTTTGCTTTTTCTTTTGCATGTATATTATATAATGTCTTGCACTCTGTAGGATGATTATTATAATCTTGCCAAGATGAAAAAAATATGACTCCTGTTGATCTTATTCATGTTATTTATTATTAACAATAAAAGCATGCATGGACAAAAAATAGATGACACAATTTTTAAGTTTCAAAACTTAATCCTATTATACAAACTACATAGTTGGAAAAATACGGTATTACTATTGATCTTCTTAAATTTCACATTATGTTCCCGAGCTTAATCTGACAATCCTAAATATCACTATTAGTTAGACTGCAAACATGATTCATAGCTAACAAAATTAAAATCTTACCAAGACAAAACAAATATGACTCCCGTTGATCTTATTTATTAATAACAATAAAGCATACTTGGAAAATATTCATCTTATAATAATAATAACAATAATAATAATACTAATAATAACACAAATATTATATATATATATATATATATATATATATATATATATATATATATATATATATATATATATATATGTTTGATTTAAAATCTCAAATTATTGTATGATATAAACACTATAAATAACATCATCGTTTTGAAAGTTTCAATAATTATATCTTCAGTTTTTCAATCATTGTCTTTAACCACTCCAGATAATGTTCTGCTCAGTACACAAAAGAATTTAACCGATTTTTATAATAATAATAATAATAATAATAATAATAATAATTATAATACTAATAATGTTATTGATCATTATTGTAATAATAATATCACCAATTTTGTTTTGTTTCTTCGTTCTTAATTGTTGTTGTTACTCTCT
The DNA here is from genome assembly GCF_004193775.1 of Glycine soja. NCBI lineage: Eukaryota > Viridiplantae > Streptophyta > Magnoliopsida > Fabales > Fabaceae > Glycine > Glycine soja. Next base: position 7,468,384 of record NC_041020.1, read on the forward strand.
TTTGTTGCCCCTTCTTGCTGTTCTTTCTGTTTGAATTTTTAAGTTCCTCATTGGGTTTGTTGTTGTCAATTTTCCTTTCGCCAAACAATGCTTTCCTTTTCTTTCTCTGTGGATTAATATATGACACTATATGTTTATAGCTTCAATTAATTATTTCCAGCTTTGGGTTTAGTTTTCTGCCACTTGGCTTGCTGTATTGCTTTTGTTTTCTATCATGTGACACTTTTACTGTGTTGGTTTGGTCTTCTTTCTACTTCCATTTGTTCCACTATATCTTACGTTGCCTTGCTGTTTTGTTTCTTCTTCAATTTTTGGGTTTGTGAATGAAGCATTGCTTTTTCCAGGTTCTTTTCCTTTGTTGTTCAATTTCTTTTGTTGCATGCTTGTGTTCATGTTTCGTTTTTCTTTTGGTTGTAAGTTTTTGGATAATAAATCCCCAGCTTTTTGTCTAAGTTTTGAGTGCATTTCGGTTTCTTTTGCAGTTTGGTTTGCCGCGGTATTCTCTTTGGTTGCGGGGAGTTAAGCTAGCATTGATTTTTTCAGTTCTTCTCTATTATTTTTCCCTTTCTTTTGCTGCATGCTTGCGTTCATCTTTGGTCTTGCTTTTGGTTATACCTTTTCATAAAATAAATTTCCTGTTTTCTATAGCTTGATTTGCTGCACTGTTTTCTTTGGTTGTGGGGAGTGAAGGTAATGCTTTGGTCTTCCTTTTGGTTGTAAATTTTTGGAAATTAAATTTCCTCTTTTCTGTCTAAATTTTTAGCCCGTTGACGTTTGGTTGAGCTTCTTTGCCTTAAGGTTTTTTTCCCAATTTTTCCATGGGTGTTTTTTTGGAGATTTTTTGCTTTTTGTCAATGCATGGTTGAATTTTTTCTATCATTGTGTTTGAGCCAGTTAGTGCTCGGCTTTGTTTGTGGCAAATTGTGGCTGTGTTTTGATTATAAAGTGATACATTGACCATTATTTGTTTCTATATTTTTTTTTATGTCATGTTGATACTTGCATGTCTATTATGCAATTGTGCCTCCAAGTTGACTGATTCCTATGCATGTCTATTATATACTGTCCTGCACCCTATAGGATAATTATTGGTAGCAGTTCTTAGAGTACTTGAATGAGGCTAAAAATTATGTTCCAATGTGTTTTGCCTATTATGTATCTTTGGTTCTACATTTTATCTTTTGTACTTCTTTCTGATATATTTTTTTCATCTCATGCTGACAGTTGCATGTCTATTATGCACTTGTGTCTGCAGCTTGCCTGATTCTTATGCATGTTTGTTTTTGCTTTGTTTCTCATTGTTACCACATTTCTTTGCTGCCTTGCTGCACCTTCTTTGATTATCCCACCTGCATTTCCATTCAAAGTTTATCGGTCATGTTGTTGTGGCAGAATTATGGCACGTGCTCCTGATAACATCAAGTCTATTAATGGATCAAAAGAGGCACTTAAACTTGTCGTAAGAATTACTGATCTTTGATTCGTTGGGACTCCAAACAGATCTGAACAAGCAGAAATGGTCATAATTGATTCTCATGTTTGGTTTTCTCTGTTTCTCATGTATGGTTTTCTTTGTCTTTTTTTTGGGTTCATTATTAAGCATTCAACTAGTTACTTATATACTTTGTCTGTTACAGGGAGCTACAATCCATGTTGTCTGTAAACAAGATCAGTTAAAATCTTGGAAGGCTGATTTGATCGAAAATTGTACTTACGTAATGCATAATTTTAAAGTCATGAAGAATGACGGCCAATTTAGAATCTGTGATTACCAGTATAAATTAGTTTTTACTGGAGTTACTGTTCTCAGGCAATCCAATTTGGAGGATCTTCCCTTTAAGAAATATAAATTTTTTGATTTCACCAATATCGTTGTTGGGCTCTTCGAACCTAAACTGTTGGTTGGTAAGTTCAGTTACAATTTGTTGAATTAGTTTGTCCACAAAATTTATAGTTCTTTTGATGACATTTTTTATTCTATAATTTCTTCAGACATTATTGGTGTTGTGGATGAGGTAGTCTATCATCATGTGGGATCAAAGAATACATTGGTTGTTTTCAAACTCAAGGATTTGAGGTCATATTGTACAATTGACCTTTTGACAAATTATGTCTTTTAAAATTATTATATGCTCTTACTCTTATTATTGTTTGTTTGGTATGGTGTCCAATTGCTATCTATATTTGATCATTATAAGCTGATGCATGAACCATTCATTTGTCATAGTGGCCAAATCCTGTCTTGCACTCTATGGGATAGTTATTGCTTGCAGTTAATAGACTACTTGAATCAGTCTGAAAACAATCTCCCCATCATTATTATATTGACGCATGCACGAATCAAAGAAGGCCAGGGTACAACATGTTGTCAAATTAGTGAATTCTTGTGCTTATTAAATAACATCTTATGCGTTTTTTTTTGTCACAAACAAATACAGGATCTTATGCACCCTCAGTCAGTAATTCGTTGAGGGCCTCCAAATTATTGATCAATGAAGTTGTTTTAGAAATTCAAGAATTTAGGGAGAGGTTTGTTGGTCATGACCTTGGTCCTGAATTTATAAACTTTCTTAATTACATGTGTGCATTATTTCTTCTAATAGTTTTGGTTTATTCTATGTCTATAGCCTTTCTGATTTAGGCATTCAGGTTCGGTTAGTTTTCACAGTTGGTGACCAGGGGAGTTCCCAAGTTTCAGGTTCAAGCCAATTGTCGTCAAAAGATGAATTTCTTTCAAAAGTTGAAGCAAAGACAATCTCTGACATTAACAACATTTCTAAGGTAAAACTGTTACTTATCTAAACTGTTAACTCAATTTAATAGAAAACCTAATGAAAAGTCCTGGTGATCAAAGTCTATGAACTGTAATTAAAGTCCTGCTATTTATTCAATGATTGTACCAGTTGGTTTGGAATCTGATGCCTATCTTTTTTTGCCAAGAAATTGTTTGTGTTACTGTCAGCACCATTAATAGAATTGTTATGGATAACCATTCATGGTGTTATCCAGCTTGCAGTTATTGCTACAGAAAAATTGATGTTGAGACAGTCGCATTCACATGTGCATGTGGCAAACATAATGACCAACCTGTGCTGAGGTTATTGCACTCATGTTTCATTGTTGTCATCTTCATTTATCATTCTTTTTTACACTCTTATGTACATTGACAGGTATAGAGTCGAAATGATGGTCACCCACAAAGAACAAAGCACAAAATTTTTGATGTGGGACCGTAAATGCATTGAGCTGATTGGACAATCAGCTAATGAAGTTAACAAGCTGAAAATAGAAGTACCTAACCAAATTATCATACGATGCTTTTTAACATTTGAATGATGTTTTATTAGTTTACTATCGAATTTGATTATAGATATTAATTATCAAATTTTTTTTCTTTGGTCAAGGAGGGTGATATTGATTTGAATGTTTCTCCTCTAGCTCTTGATAAGTTGCTGGGTTATGTCCTTGCATTTAAAATCAAAGTTCAACCCAAGTTTAACAATGTTGTTGTTCTTAGATACTCGAATGACTTAGATTTGATCAATGTTGTGGTGGACATGCTGCCTGATGCCGAGGTAATGTTTTTAAAGCATGTTGCACCCATTATTCTCATATCTGTTATCCTGAACTTATATCTTATACAGGCATGTTCCAATGTTCATGCTCCTATTCTTGATTCCGATGATCCTTCCCAACTCGAATCTGTAAGTTGACACTGTGATAGCATTTTCCATATTTTATGTGTGCTGACATAATCTTATTTAAAAACTCCACGGCCTCTAATTCCAAATTTAGTTTATTGATTAGTGTAAGTATTATGCAGCAATCTGTGTCTGACACAACAGATCATGATCCACTTCTGGGTCTCCCATTGAAACCTACAAAACGGTTTACATCTGATGATTGTGACGATGAACCGAAAGCCTCTCAGATTTCACCGGCCCAACTTTCATCTAACAAATTAGCAAGACAAGATCAAATTGAATGAATGCAACTACATGCATTTTTTTCGCGTTGTATGGATTCTATTATTTGCAAGTCGTGCAATTGTTGAAACATTGACTTTTTTTTGTTGTATTGTCCCTGTTTAACATTTTGTCAGGGTGTACATGTCTGATAGATTCCTAATGCGAAAACAGGAATTAACTTTTGGCTATTTAGATATCTTTTATGTTAAGATTGTCCAATTTGAATTATATTTTTAATCAGTTCTCAAACCGATTACCAAATCATTATTACCAGACTATGGTTTATTTCAGCATAACCGTAACTGATATTAATTAAGCCAATTAATTAAGGACAATCAATTATTACACCCTTTTTTCTTTAAAGAAAATATCTTTTCCATGATATGGTAGCTTCTTGGTTGCAGTTCTCCATAATCTCTTGCTGAAAAGTTTATATATGTGTTAACTTAGCACTAGAACCTGTTGTGTGTTTGCACTGTGGAGCCAAAAGTTTTTTCCCCCAAACTTAATTTCATGTGCTGCTATTATCCAATTTAAATTGTATTCTCGATCATCTGTAAAAGCAAATATGATGCACTTCCCGGTCTAACACAAATAGCATTTATCACTCATTCGAGAAATGGTACATGATACGATAAAACCACAATAAATATGATACACTTTTTTTTTTATCATAATGTCAAATAAAGCAACGACATTTTTTTTGTAGTTCACCAAAATTTATTCTCCCTACTTTTGCACACAGAAGATCTTTGATATTAGATTTTGTCCAAATGTCAGCAAGTCATGGCTCTACATACAACTATTATCATTCCTGTATCTCCAACTTTCGCACATGTCAATGTTGAACCATACACTTAGCCCCTCACCTAGGCATTTCTATTATTTTCAAAATTTGTTTAATTTTAAAAAATTAATTTCTATCTTGGAAAAGTACAGCAATTGCCATTAAGAACGTGGAAATTTTCAATATAGAAATAAGTCTAATTCAACAATAAACACATTCTTAATTGCTTAAATCAACGAAAAGCTATTTTGATTTGGCATTTCCTTAAGCTGTTTGTGCCCTGTTTTGTTCTGCATCATCCGAAGAAAATAAAACATACATCGAGCTGAATGGTATATACTATAGATGTGATTACAAAAAAATTCCACTACATCTTTCATATTAGCTTTCCCATCAGTCTCACCCACCGATGCTTCTACATGCAGGAGTCATCATTCCTATATGCAGATTTTCCCAGCTGTCAATGTTGAACTATAGTTGTTGGCCTTCAGCTGTCCATTTCTCTTATTTTCCGAATGTCTTGCATGCATTCCACATTAACTTGACTATTTCTTAGTTGATCTCAATCGTCATTTTCTCATTAATTTATAACTCGATCAAGTCAACAATTGTCATTAACACCATGGAAAAAAACTAATTCAAGGACAAGTCTAATTCAGCGAATGCCAGAATAAACAGAAAACATATCCTAGATAAAAAAACGACAACCTCAGGCTCGGGCCCCTCCACAGCCAATTATGGAGTCTACTTCACAATCTAGGAATTATCACAGTAAGAAACTATACCAACCATCTTGCATGTAAAATACATTGCTTTTGATTAATTGATTCCATTTAACTTTGATTTTTCTTCATCTATAAGCAATTGAAACTGATTCATCAGAAGATCTAAGTTTTGAATCAACACAAGGTGCCATGCAAATAAACTCCTTTATTCAACATTTTTTCATTCCTGAAATTTAATAACCATATGTAGTTGTAATCCCTGCAGCATCTGATTTAAATTTTTTGCCTGGAAATGAACATTACCAATCTTCTACCAATGACCCTCTAATTGACACTGAAGGTGAGAATTATAATTCTGAATCATTCATAACCATATCAGTTGACACATTTTTTTATCCATCTTATCAATTGTTACCATCATCTTTCCGTATGTTATTAAACAATTTCAGGCTATTCTGATCCTGGTGACTAACTAATCTTGTGTAAACACTGTAATGCAAAAATATGATATAATGAAAGAACATCAAAGCATAAAAATAGTAGAAGCTCGAGGTTCATCTTATGTTGTGGAGATGACAAAGTTGAACTTCCATTATTATAAAATCCACCCCAATATCTGCACTGACTTCTCTTTGATCATAGTTTAGCTGATGGTAGAAATTATCAACAAAATATGCGCACATATAATATGATGTTTGAATTTACTTCTGTTGGTATTAAGCTAGACAAATCAATTAACTGTTCAAGAGGACCTCCTACAATTAAAATTCAGGGTCAACCATGTCACCGCATAGGCAGTTTATTACCAATGTCTGGAAAAGAACCCAAATTTGCACAATTATATATCTTTGACATAGACAACGAAGTTAAAAATAGAATTAATGCCATCAGGTACTGATTTTTTCATTTCTATAATTATAAAAATCATACATTCATGACAGATATTGTTTCAGTTACATATTAGTTCTAAGATTACTTTTTTCAGCCAGCACGATGGAATTCAACCGCAAATTGTTTCAAGTTTAGTTGAAATGTTGGATAAACACAATGCGCATGCTAAAAGTTTTAGGATGGCTAGAGATAGATTGGAAAATAGTGATGTCGATAATGTCAGATTAAGATTGATATCTACTTGTGAAAAGGATGGTCAGACATACAATGTTTCAACTGTTTCAGAAGTTGCTGCACTTATTGTAGGTGATTTTAATCCTAACTCAAGAAGAGATATTATTCTTGAGACTCAAAATGGACTGTTACAGAGAATACATGAATTGCGCTCTAGCTATCTAGGCCTACAATTCCCTCTGCTTTTCCCTTATGGTGAAGATGGATATAGGCCTGACATACTTCACCGTGCAACACCAGACAACAAAAAAAAAAAAAGAGAAATTGTCTCACTATGAGAGAGTGGTTTGCTTATAGACTTCAGTGTAGACCAAATGAAGCTCAAACTTTATTGCATTCTAGAAGACTATTTCAACAATTAATTGTTGAAACATATACCATGGTTGAATCGGAAAGACTCAACTACATCAGGAACAACCAAAAGAAACTTAGAGTTGACAAGTATTGTAGCTTACAAAATTCACTGGATGCTGGGACAAGTCAAGGTTTAAATAAAGGCAAGAGAGTAATTTTGCCTTCTACCTTTGTTGGCAGCCCCCGCTACATGGATCAGCTATACTTTGATGGTATGGCGATATGCAGCCATGTTGGTTTCCCAAATCTTTTTATCACTTTAACATGTAATCCAAATTGGCCAGAAATCCATAGATTACTTGTGCCATTGAATTTGAAACCAGCAGATAGACCAGACATTATCTCTTGAGTTTTCAAGTTGAAATATGAAGAAATGCTTTCAGACCTAATAAAGAATCACCTACTTGGAAAAGCAGTGGCATGTAAGTTGATAACAACTTTTTGTGTTAAACTTACAATTCAATTTATTACTTTTCACTTTTGCTTATTCTATAACATAATTATTACATATTTATATGTTATTATTTTCCTGCTAATGCTATAATTCAACAATCACAGAAATGCATACAATAGAATTCCAAAAATGAGGACCTCCTCATGTCCATTTATTGCAGTTTTTGCACCCAGACAATAAATATTCAACTTCAGACGAAATTGACCAGATTATATTAGCAGAGATACCTTCAAAGGAAGATGACCTAGAACTCTATAGATTGGTGCAAAATCATATGGTTCATGGCCCATGTGGAATTATACGCTCCGAATCTCTATGTATGAAAGAAGGAAAGTGTAGCAGATTTTATCCGAAAATGTTCCAACCTCGCACCCTTTTAGATCCAAATGGTTATCCAATATATCGTAGGAGAAATGATGGTCGTACAATTTCAAAGAATGGTGTTATCCTTGATAATAGACACATCGTACCTTATAATCCAAAGTTACTGAAAAAATACCAAGCGCATGTCAATATTGAATGCTGCAATCAAAGTACTTCAATCAAATATTTATTCAAATACATAAACAAAGGGTATGACAGAGTCACTGCTGTTTTGCTTTATGATGACAATGATGAAATCCAGAATTCTACCAACCAAAAAGATGAGATTAAAGAATATATAGACTATAGGTACCATTAATTGAACATATGTAATTAATGTGCCCATTATTGTTTTACTAAATTAATGTTTATGCCAGGTGTATTTCTCCTTGTGAAGCTGCTTGGAGAATTTTTAGTTTTCCAATACATGCTAGGAAGTCTGCTGTTGAAAGATTATATTTCCATCTTCCAAGCCAACACAGTGTTCTTTATGAGGACCATGATGATATTGATGATGTCCTATCCAAGCCAATCATTTCAAATTCCAAATTTTTAGCTTGGATGAACACCAACAAATGTTTTTCAGAAGGAAGAAATCTGACTTATTCAAAATTTGTTTCAAAGTTTGTATATAATCAAAAGACTAGATCATGGCAACTTAGAAAGAAAGGATGCACTATTGGAAGACTTATATGGGTCCCACCAACGATAGGAGAATTGTTTTATTTGAGGATGATGCTTACTGCCTGCAAATGAGCAACTTCATTTGAGGATATTAGAACTGTTACAAATATTCAATACCCTACATATAGAGAAGCATGCTTTGCCATGGGGTTTTTACAAGATGACAGAGACTTCATTGAAGCAATCAAAGAGGCAAAGGACTGGGGCACAACTAATTATTTGAGGAAATTATTTGTGTTGATGCTTTTAATAGGTGCCATTAATAAACTTGAAGAAGTTTGGAACCAAACATGGCATTGGCTAGCTGATGACATTGCATATCATTATAACAATCAACAATAAATACAACAATAAATACAAGTTTGGAACCATAATCATAATTTGACTGATAACGTTTAATGTGTTAGAATTACACATCGATGATAATCATCTGAGTAATTTGGCATTGCTGGAGATTGAACAACTACTGCACGTAAATCAAAAATCACTTAAAGACTATCCTTCAATGCCATATCCTCAAGATGCTGATTGCACGTCCTATCTAGCCAATAGCCTGATATTAGCAGAACTAAATTACAACAAGGATGACACCAGATTAGAACTTCTGCAACTTTTTTCATCCATGATAAGTGCCATACCTTTCAAATTTAAATTTAAATTGTTCTTCTTTTGCATCTAACATAAACTAATAAATATTTATAGATGAACAAACATCAATTTATAAACAAATCATTGAAGCCGTCAACAAAAATCAAGGTGGCATGTTTTTCCTATATGGATCTGGAGGTACAGGAAAAACCTTCATATGGAGAACATTGACAACTTCATTGAGAGCAAACAATCAAATTGCTATTATAGTTGCTTCCAGTGGCATAGCTTCTCTATTGTTACCAATCGGCAGGACTGCACATTCAAAATTCAAAATACCTGTACCCATTTTTGAAGACTCAGCATACAACAATCAAGGAAGTGAATTAGCTGAATTGCTAAATCAAATAAGCCTAATTATTTGGGATGAAGCACCAATGGCTCACAAATTTTGTTTTGAAGCGCTTGACCAAAGTTTAAGAGATATAATTAAAACTAAACCCAGCTCAAATCAAATATTTGGAGGTAAAGTCATCGTATTTGGTGGAGACTTCCGACAAATACTGCCTGTCATTCCAAGGGGAAGTCGCTCAGACATTGTCAACACAACAATCAATTCCTCTTATTTATGGGATTCCTGTAAGGTCTTAAGACTGACAAAAAACATGCGTTTGCAGAACAATGAATAATCACCAAATGAACTAGAAACTACCACATTTGCTAAGTGGATCCTTGACATTGGAGATGAAATTATTGGACATGAAAATGATGGCTATTCCACAATTGAAATCCCTGAGGACCTGTTGATAACTGAATATGATGATCCAATTCCTGCCATAGTTAACTCAACATTCCTAGATTTAACACACCATCACAACGATGGTCAGTACTTCAACAATAGGGCAATATTAGCTTTAACCAACGAAACAGTCGAACAGGTCAATGATTATTTACTATCATTAATCCCAGGTAATCATAGAATCACTAATCCAATCCATATTACATCTATCTAAATTAACCGTGCTTAATTACCAATTTTTTTAATATTATTATCTACTTTTATGTTTCCTCTGTTTTGGAGAGATCTTTAACTTTACAATTGCTATACTAACTACAGAAATTATCATAGGTGAGCACATGGAATACCTAAGTTCTGACTCTATAGACAAATCAGAAACCAATGAAAGTTGTCATTTTCAAACAATAACTACTGAATTCCTTAATTCATTGATGACATCTGGTCTGCCAAATCATTGTATCAAGCTTAAAATAGGAACTCCTATAATGCTTTTAAGGAACTTAGATCAAACTCAAGGCCTGTGTAATGGCACTAGAATAATAACTACAAGACTGGCAAAGCATGTAATTGCGGCTGAAATGATTTCTGGCAAATATTCAGGCCATATGGTTTACATCCCAAGAATGTCCATGTCCCCTTCACAATCACCATGGCCTTTTAAACCTTTAAGTAGACAATTTCCAATTATGTTGTCTTACGCAATGACAATTAACAAATCTCAGGGACAGTCATTGTCCACAGTCGGACTTTATTTTCCAAAACCAGTTTTTAGCCATGGTCAATTATATGTTTCATTATCAAGGGTCAAAACAAAGAAAGGTTTAAAAATTTTGATCCATGATAAAGACCAGAAAAATATGACTTCTACTACCAATGTAGTTTTCAAAGAAGTCTTCAATAATCTAGGAAGGTTAATATAATTTCTCCTCTAACACAATTCTTAGTTTTTATTCCTAATACTACTTTATTTAACAATCACTAAAAATACGCTCTCATATGTAGCTAAATACAAGATCATATCAGCCACCGTCGAATATTCTATTATAAGGTACATAATATCATCTTCTACATTAAAATCTTTCTATTGCAATTTATACTGCTAAATTCAATTTATAAATTGCATCTATTTTGCTTGATTTTAAATTTATTATTATTATTATTATTATTATTATTATTATTATTATTATTACTATTATTAATTAATTATTATCATTACATCTACTGTACAAAATATCATCTTCTGAAAGTATATATTTAGAACATGTATAATTGTTTTGTTGAGACCATTAGTATTGAATATATCTTTTGCCAAATACATAATTACAATGATTTTTTCTGATAAATTTTTTCCCCTGCATTTTTATATTTATCAATATTATTTATGACATTCAGTAACAAAAAAAAACACTTGATGACTGCAACACCAGAGATATATCATGATGATTCAGATCACTCTCCACGTCTAATCTTCTAAACCAGCATTCAACGCTCTACAATTCCCAATTTCATTTATGTGCCACCACCTACATGTTTTCACCAACCACCGCATTAGTCCCACGGTTCTTTTCCAAACAACTTTTCTTCTCCAACCATCCATTTCTCCTCTGTTTTTTTTAAAAAAAAGCAATACTTAGACCACTGCGACCATGAGTTTAGACTCATCCTCCACTTCAACCGAGACAACGATGAGCTCATACTCATCATCTGTTTTAAGCAAGGCAAGTCTCAAATTATTTAGAATATATATTAAAATTCTGTTAACTATATTTGACTTTGTTTTGTTTAAATTTTAACTGTAACTATGGTACTGTGATGAAACTCACCATCCAGATTCCCAAAGTTGTGCCTTTCTTTTTTCACTAGATACTTAGGTTTTCTTTTTCTCTTGCTATTCTGTTCTATAAATCAAACCAAAACTTTTTAATTAGATAATCTTTTCAATGCATGCACCGATCCATTTTGACCGATTGATATTATCAACTTTGAGTTTAGAATTAAACAATGAACAACATATGAATAAGCACTAAAAATTTAGTCTTGTCATCCTTTGACTGCCAAACAACAAATAGGGAATTATTTTTCCTATCTTTTCTGTTTATTGATATTAATCTGCAATGTAGTATTATAAAATTGATTCAAATAGTAATTAGATAGAATATACACCTACAAGAATGCCCAATATGAAATCCATATTCCATTATTTTTCTACAATTTATTAATAACTAATGTTCAAGAACTGATATAACCATATATAAATTAATCATAGTATGCAAAAATTGATACAATACTTCATCATTTTATGAATAACAGGATAGCGTATTAGTTGGCTACCATGAGTTTTGTTAGACAACAACATAATTGTTCCTACTCTATATCATCATATGAGAATAACAGACACAGTGCATCAAATTTCAAGATTGTTGTCCTATCCCAAACCAAAAAATACCAAACCTTTGCCATAACTTTTCTATTCTGATTTTTAAACCTGCATTCCAACCCAATCCCACTTCACTTCTCAATCTTTAATTGCATAATACACTTTATAAAACCTGCTACCTTAACCATGACTATCACTCTCAACATTAATTACAGAATACACTTCATGCCACCATACATTCATTGATTTTATTATGTTGTTGTCATTGTCCACATACTTTAAAATATTATCTTTCATTACCATATTTTATCTTTTTTTTCCATGCTATCTAACTGCATATTCAATATCAAATCAACAAAAAACCATTAATCATGTAGTTCACAACACCATTCCACAATGATAGGGTAATCTTATATGTCCACTCTTTGCTTTTTTTTGTTCTTTCATTGCTATAGTTTCATTTTCTTTTGTTACTATGTCTTTTTGCAGAACACCATAGTGGTGCCTTCATTTTGCCACCAACAATGGGCACTAGAATACCCTGACTTTGTCCATATCAGATATGATGGAACAACATACCAAATCATACTAAGACAACATCGCGGCAAAATATACTTCGCTGACAGACTAAACCAGTTCAGGAAAGATTTAGCAATTTATGAATCTATCACCATTAACTTCTTGGCTTGTAACAACAAATCCATATTCGACCTTCATTTCTCTCCCTCACTAGAACACCAGACCTGTAGAAGACCATGACTAATCTTAAGAGAACATATTTGGACAATTAAAATCACCCAGTCAATGCTTGCTGCACCCCAACTGTTGGTAACCATCAAAAGCTGTTCTTTGTTCCTTATACAAATTGTTGTTTATGTATAACACTTTTTTTCGCATTACAGAGACTCCCAAATTGTGACATTACACATGTTAATGCCTGCGGCCAACACATGATGATACTTAGAAAAATTGGACCTCCACTACAGTGGAATGTTCTCCTCCTTGACATTGGAATTGGCCACAGATATGTAGTACAACAATGGTATGAATTCCTTTCCAACAACAATTTCTTTCACAGTGATGAGATCTCTTTCTATTACAGGCGTGATAAAATATGGGAAATTATCATTTGACACAGGAAAAACTGGGATGACAGTGATACTGAATAAATTTAGAATGTTAAACTGCTACTTCACTTTATGATGGTCATGTTTATATTTCTTACTTTTTAAAACAATTTTTCTACTATGTAAATATATTATCAATCTTTAATCTATTTTAATTTTCAGATTAGTTTTCATTTTATTCCTACTTTACAAATCAAATAAACATACATGTGAAAATTTTTACAAACAACCCGTGCGTACGCAAGGGTCGCAAACTAGTTATAATCTAAATTACAATGCTTTTAAGAGACATAGTTTTAAGTACCTACCAAAAAAGTGACATTTTAAAGTATGAATGTTTTTATGAGTTGTCGTTGAATGAGACTGATTTTAATTTTTAGAAATTATTCTCTTTCTCCTTAAACTATATCTCTTATCTTAATTTTATATATTAAGTATTTAATTTAATATTATAATTATTTTTAAATATGATATTTGCTAATTTATATCTACTCATTTTTTCAAGATATTTGTTGTAAAAAACTACAAATTTCTCAAAATATATTCAAAGTGTGTCTCTTTAAATAGTTGTTAATTTTAATTTAAAATATAATTTGATTTAACAATTAGTCTAAATTATTTTTCTCAATAATTTTAAAATAATCTTCTTTTATTAACTAACAAGTTGTTGATTCAAATATAAATGAATTCAAAGTATCAAAAATAAATTTATAAATAAGATTAGTCTCCTTAAGCAATGTATTGATTACTCTTAATCGCATATCTCTTTCAACATATCATTTCTATTTTTATCTCTAAATTTATTTTCAATAATTTTTAAAAAAATATTGGTAACTAAAAAAATCGTGTATCATAATACAATTTATTTATTATAAATATAAATATAATTTATATGTTAAAAGTATTTATTTATTATAATATTTAAAATTTTAATAAATTTATAAATTTATAATATTTATATATTTATTTATTATAATATTTAATTATATAAAATAAATATTTGTCTTATGCATTAGATAAACTAAAATACTGGTTCTTAAATCTATCACTAGTCATTTCTGAGTAATCCCTAGTTATTATTTTAAAATTCTCTATTTTTTATTTGTGGAAATCAAACTCAACCATTAAAAAATTAATTTGTATTGAAAAGTAAAATATATCTTTAAATTAAAATGATACTATATCCTTCTCATAATATTCTCTTAATATTTGTTCTAATAATTTAGGAAAATATTCAATGAAAAATACATTAGCTAATTTCTATGGAAAAGTAAAATACATCTATAAATTAAAAATAATACTATATCCTTCTCATAACATCCTCTTAATATTTGTTCTAATAATTTAAGAAAATATTTAATATAAAATACATTGAATAATAACCAAAAATATTTACAAATGCTATAAGTAGATTAATTTTTTAATTAAATATTTTTTCGTATACTCGTATTTAATTGGAAATCTATCATCCAAATTATTGCTCTATTGAGACAATCTCATCCCAACCTTAACAACACGTATTCAATTCAAAATCATATAAACAAACAAACCCACAATATTTCTTCCTTCCATACTAAGAAAACAAAAACACCTTAGTCAAAAACTACTTTTCTTCTCTCTTTCCTTATCTTCTTAAATTTTTTAATCAAGATTTTTCTAACCTTAGTCAAATTCCACCTTCCACAATCAACTTTCATATTAAGAAAATAAAAAAATATATTTTATTCTCATTTTTTACTTTTTTTTAATATTTAGCTGCTTATTAATTAGCTTTTAATTTCTTCACCACTTATCCTTATCCTTTTTCCCGAGTCAGATATTCTCCTTATTTTGCGGATCCCATTCATGCAGTTTCCAATTAAATAATGATTAAATCCATATTGACTCAAAGACCCACAAAGCTTTACTGGTGCTACCCTTTGAATGGTTGGTAGTTATTTGAATAAAAACTAGTACAAGTGAAAAAAAGTAATCTTTTTAATTTTCTATTCCCATTACCGATTTTTTTTTTTAATATATATATATCTGTTTTTTTTAATGGGTGTGTGTGTCAGAGTCTGTTTCCTATGATTCTGTTTCTGGGTCTTTAGATTACATTAAATTAGATCAGAATTGAATCGAAGTGTTTGGGGTGGTGCAGAATTCAGAGCAGCATTTTGTGTCCAAAAGAAGAGGAGTAATAGGACAGAGGTGATAAAGGTGCCAATAATGGGGATACCTGGTGTTGATAGAGAATTGAAGAAGATTTTGAAAGCTAACATGGATGAAGTTGGTGCTAGAAGGCGTGCACGTGAGGCCTTCAAGAATATTCAGCTTGGAATTGATCATATATTGTTTAAGGTTTGATTTGGTTTGGTTTGTCTTTGGTTTTGTTTCTTTTCTTTTGGTGTTGTTTGTGGAATTGATGAAATTAATCTTTTTTTTTTTGTAATTTGATTGATTCTGTCTTGCAAGTTTTTATTGGCTTTTTGATTCTGGGGGGGGGGGGGGGGGGGACTGCATCCAATTGATATGTTGCAAGGAAGATTTGGTTTTTCGCCTTTTTTTTGTTTTTCTTTCTTTAATGCTGAGGGTATATTAATTGGTAAAGTACATAGGTTGTTGAGACCGGTTCAACATGGCTACGTGGATTTGGAACATTGACTTTGAGATTTCTTGTTGGCAATGGCAAATCTGTTGGAAAGAGGGAGAGAATGTGTTCTGTGTTTATCTCTTTTTTGGTAAAGCCAAAGGGGATTTTTAGGGGGGTTGGTATGTTCGCTCTTATAGGTATTAAATGTGAGGTGAACTATTCTTCAAAATACATGAGTCTAATCTTTTAATTTTTTTTATCCGTAAGAATTAAACATGATATTAAGGAGTTTACAATACTCCCACACTTTGCAATTAGACTCCTTGGTCTAATCTTTTAATTTGAACATGTTAAAATTAACTTTGAACCAGGTTGAGTTAATAGAATGAAAATGTGTTGAAACTCAAATTCAACAAAATTAACTTTAAATTGAGGCAGATTAGTGAGATAAACACTCGAAGTCTAATTCAGGGGGGAGGGGGGGTTTCTGTTGTAGCTATTAAATGTAGCTGAGTTGCAACTTCTTAAATGCAAAGGGGTCAGCCATCAATACAACTATAATAATACAAGAGTAAAAATGTTAGGTAGGTTATAGGTACTCTTTCAAACACTTTTTTGCTTATTATTATTTGACCATGTTCAGTTATTCAATAATTTAGGGGAAAACAGTCTTTTTCTAGAGTAATTCTTGCATAATATAGTTCTTATATACACAATTAATCAAAGTTTTAAGATGTATTAAAATAATAACCGGTGCAGCTTTTACAGGAGAGCAGTGAATGCAACGCTGAAGTTATCCTAATATTTTCCAAGTTTTTGTTTGGTTGTGGGCACTGTACTTGCTCAAGAATTGCTCCAATTCAGAATGCAATTTTGAAGAATAAAGTATCAATTTGGTCCCTCAAGCCTAAATTATTGAATATCTCTTAGTTTAGTCTCTAAGTTAATATATTATACTAACGTTGAGAGACTAATTTGAAAGATTTTTCAGTACTTAAGAGACTATGTTGTGTGAATTTTAATATTTGAGGGATTACTATATAATTTTTTCTACTTTAAGAACTATTTAAGAGAGAGAGTAATACTTCAAGGATGAAATTGATGGTTTATTCCAAATTTGAAACACGATCCAATAAAGTATTATAGAGAGACATTTCAAAAAGGCGTATTGTAGAATTTCTATTTTATTTTCTAGACTGCTGAAAAATCTGTAGGGATTCAAGATAATTAAGATTGTTGAGTAAATTTGATTGAGTACTAATTATTCCTTAAACATATTGGGTTCCTTGTTTTTTATTTTTTTTGTTTTGTTTTTGGACTCTAGTATTGTGGCCTGTTCATTCTTTCTAACTCAATTTGCATCACAGACTATCCAGACTACCATATGCAATGAGATTTGTACAGTTATTTTCTCCATGTTGTTTCAAATCCATCAATTTATAGACATTTCCATAGTGATTGTTTTTATCTGATTTGCTATTTCACTTTAAGTTAGCAAAATTTTATTTCCTTTAAATATTAATATCAACTCTTTTATGTTTCTCTGTTTTGCAGACTCCATGTGATGGAATAAAAATGGAAGAGGTAAGCAAGAAGTTTAGTCTAAAACGGTTTCATGCAATTCATGTTTCTTTTGAGTAGTTTACCTCAAACAAGTTGATATCATCCATGACAACTTGTCATTGTCCTGTTTTGTTATTGACATGTGATGATATATAACTTAATGTGTGTGCTATACAACAGTCATATGAGAAGAACTCAAAGGGCCTAGAAATCTTCTGCAAAAGTTGGCTTCCGAGTGCATCTAAGCCAAAAGCAGCAGTGTTTTACTGTCATGGTTATGGAGACACTTGCTCCTTTTTCTTTGAAGGCATGTAGCTGGTACTAAGAACTGGTAGCTTTAAGTAACTAACTTCAGTTACCTAGAGGATTAGCGACTCAACAGTTTCTATGAAATTATTTTCAGGAATTGCTAGAAAGCTGGCATCATCTGGATATGCAGTTTTTGCCATGGATTATCCAGGATTTGGTCTCTCAGAAGGACTCCATTGCTATATTCATAGTTTTGATGGACTTGTTGATGATGTCATTGAGCATTACTCAAAAATCAAAGGTATTTATATACTCCCATCATCCCCTTGAAATTCTCAGTCATCATGAGATTCAATACATTGTTAGTGTTTGCTTAATGTTCTTCCTTGCCTGGAAAATAGAACTGTGGCTTTAAAAACATGGAAACATATTGAAACATTCTTTACAAAATTGTAAACGTTACATCTATTTTCATTTTGCATTGGAAACAAGTTAAAAATTTTATTATTAAGGAGTATCGTATTAAGAGAGTAAATGGTTAATCAGTTATCTATAAATTGAACACCATTGTATCTCAATCATCATCATCATCTTTTAATCAATCAATATGATTCTTTCTGTTATTGCATCTGTCTGAAACTACTTGGCGTTAGCCTATGATGATCTCTATCCCTCACATCTTCTAATTACTTACATATTGATAGTGTTGTATTCATCCAAAAGATTTGGTTTATGTGGCAGAAAATCCAGAGTTCCATTCTCTTCCCAGCTTCCTATTTGGACAGTCCATGGGTGGAGCTGTTGCATTAAAGATACACCTGAAACAGCCTAAGGCATGGGATGGTGCCATTCTTGTTGCGCCTATGTGTAAAGTATTATTCTTGAAACACAATCATGTTTGGAGTTCTGGTGGTCTTTGCTTTGATCTCCCTTTGACCTAAAAATCTGTGTAGATTGCAGATGACATGGTTCCACCAAAATTCCTCACTCATATCCTGATTGGTTTAGCCAATGTTTTACCGAAGCATAAGTTAGTTCCAAACAAGGATTTAGCAGAAGCAGCATTCAGAGATTTGAAGAAGAGGGAACAGGTTTGTATTTTGTAATGTAGTCCAACGACATGTTACTTTTGGTCTGCTAATAGAAATCCAAAGATCCATCTTTCCTTGTGTGTGACTCCATTTTTTCCCAATTCTTTTCATGCATTTCTTTTTGGTAATCTGTGTGTTGTTACTAAGAGATTGACTCTTTTTTAATGATTTTGCAGACTGCTTACAATGTTGTTGCTTACAAGGATAAACCACGTTTGAAGAGTGCTGTAGAAATGCTTAAAACTACCGAAGAAATAGAACAGCGATTGAAAGAAGTATATTTTGATCTTCTGGCTTATCTAAACTAGGTGGTTGGAGTTGGTGAAAATTTTGGTAAAAGTTATAGGTTTAAAAAGGTCATAAGTTTATGTGGCAAAGATGCTAGTATGTATTTCATCTAAAACTAGTTCAATAGTTGAAACTAGTGCACATATATATATATATATATATATATATATATATATATATATATATATATCAATTCTAAAACAAAGAGCTACAAAACCCTAAAAAGGTGTCTAGAGAAGACCCTTTAAATTTTCAAGTGTTTAAGAATCATTTCTGTAGAAATAGTGAACAGTGGTCCTTTTTAAGACTGCATTTTTGCTCTGGCTTCCCAAGACACGACTCTGCTGCTTATATAGGCATTTCTATTGATCTTCGTCTCTTATTTATAATATGCTTAAATTGATCTAAATTCACAGTTAAGAAGGCAATAAATATATTTGCATGCTTCTTACAACACATCAATCTACTTTGAATAATTTATCTCACTAAATGAGCTAACTTTAGTTCTTTACATGTATCATTGTATTAATGTGGCTGATGCTTCTATCCTCAAATGTGAAAAGCTTACTAAGTTACTTTACCTTGTCCATACCCTATAGCTAATAACCCTAAAAATGGTGTCATTTTCTGCATGGTAGTATATCTTGGAATTTTTATAGATGGTCATAGACTCAGTAGAAAAATTGCTTTAGGAGAAAATAATACATGGATCAGAACCACTACATGTTCATGGTCTTAACCAATTTTCATGTGATATATAATCAAAATTTTCAATTTACAAGTAACACTAGGTTACATGTCATGTCATGTGAAGATTGGTCGGGACTATAGTGGTTTTTGGACCATGTAATAATTTCCCGTGCTTTTGGGTTTGATAGATTGTTCTTTTTAAGAACTACTACTGTTTAAATCTAAAATTTCACATTTTTACTCAGGACTATATACTGTCAGTGAAATAAAATTTATTCATTTTCACATGCAATGGTTGTGATTACAGGTTTCTCTACCAATATTCATCCTTCACGGGGAAGCTGACACTGTGACTGATCCATCAGTGAGCAAAGCCTTGTATGAGAATGCAAGCTGTTCAGACAAGAAGCTTCAGCTTTACAAGGATGCCTATCATGCACTTCTTGAGGGTGAGCCTGATGAAATAATAACTCAAGTTTTTGGTGACATCATATCTTGGCTAGATGAGCACAGCTTGACACACAATCAATCTTCCTCTTAATACCGATTAATTATTTTTGCTCTCTGGATTCAAAAGATGAATATTCATTCAGCTTGTTTTCAGCAATGGAAAATAGAAAGTTGCTATTGTTTCCATAAAAGTAACTAGAGTATCAAATTTTGAACTTGTCTGTTGTTTGCAACTTAAGTCAGTTACTAGACATAACCTTGTTTTTATGTAAAGAACCTATTTTTTTTTTCGATAAGCTATGTAAATAACATATAATGTTTATATCTTTACTTAATAAAGAAAAGAAAATATAGTAGGAACACAGAATCAATGGCTCCTATGCCTGCTTTGGGGGAAGTTTGTTGATTAAGGTTTAGCTAGGAAACTTGTTTTTTTGGCATGGTGCAGCAGATGTGACTGCATGATATGTGGCTTGTTCTATTTTGGTATTCTGTATCCCCTTTTTTGTGACTAACCAACTGCCAATCAATTCACTGAGTTTGGATTATTTTACTATATCACATTAAAAAAAGTTATGTTAAAAAGTTTAATTAACTTATTTTTTGTTTACTAACAAGGGTTAGATTTGGGCTAATCAAGTCAACTCCAAAAATGAAGGATCAAAGTTCTAACATTAGAATGTTAGAATAAACACTTATGAATACATTTTGGAAATTAACTATAAGAAGAGTGATAGCAACACATTTTTTAACAAAATTCTTCTAATACCTATTTTATTATTGGTTAAATTTTATTAAATAAGAAATTTGGAAAAAAATTGTGTTTTCTAAAAAAATTTAGCCAATATTTCCAAGAATCAGTTTCCCTAGTTTGCAGGGGATGTAGACTCCATTCTGCGCAACCAATTTGTGTTTTTAAATAAATTTTAGTCAATTTGTTTATTAAAACCTATAACAATTTATTTTTAAGAAACGGATGTGATTTTACAACAACTTGTTTGCAGCAGTCATGATTACAACCGTTTTGGCTGCATATTAGATTATAACAACTAACATCATGAAATTCTAATTCCTTACATTTTTTTGAAAGAATAATTCCTTATATCTTAGAATGTGTTTTCCAGGTTATTTTAGCTAATTTATATTTTACTTAACTTATAAATCTAATTAAAATAAAAGTGTTTGGTAAGATAGAGTAACGTTTATTTTTTATTTTTTAATTTTTTACGATCAATAGTTTTTAAAAAATCTTCATTTTTTGCCTCCATTATTATTACATTATTTATTGTAATAAAATTTCTTTTGATACTATGCTATTAATTTTATGTTTTAATCAAATATTTAATCTTTAAATAAAAACTAATCAGAGTTCAGAAATTATAAATATACTTTAGTCTTTTAATTATATTTTAGGTAATGATAAATTTAGGAAATTATTAGCCAAATTTAAGGAATATTGCAAACTAATGTCGTTGCACCTATTAGTTAGAGCTGTTGTGAAATAAATCAAGATATGAAAAACAAAAAATTAATTTAGGATAAAATTGATTAATTAATCATATTAAAATTTCTTGTAGCATGCACAATAGTAGAACATATTTACAAAAACTACTAGTATGGGTCTAGTCTAGTCACTAGTGATATATGAGTGTTCAGTAATACATATGCGATCTTAGATTCAAATCAGTTATACAAAAAAAAAAAACTTGAACATGTCTAGATATTCTATCTACCAAGATCTTTAATTCAGATATAATAAAAGCAATAATTATTTAATTTATTTTGATATTGAAAATAAAAATTTTGAAGATTGATAATTTGAATAAATTTGGAAATAATCTTTGTAATTTGATGAAATCAATATTAAATTACGGTAATATGCAAAAATAAATTGATTCATTAATTCTATCCAAATTTCTTGTAATATGTACAATATCTGAATGTATATACAGAAGATTAAATTTGCTGTAAATTAGGAAACAATCACATTGACTTTGTTAATTTTTTCCTGTTCGTAATTTGATGACATCAATATTAAATTATATGTTATTTTGTAAGTTTAATTATAATTTTGATTTTTTTTATTAAATTATAATTTTAATATCCTAATATTTAATTCTAACATTTGATTCTTCTAATTTTTAAATTTTAATTTTTCCGTTAATTTATAAGCATTGACAGTTATGTTATTTTATTAAATGATGTGACACATTAAATATAAATAAAACATAAATGTAACTATTGTTTAATGTTTAATTAAATTAAGTTAAAATCATAAAAAAATAAGGGTATTGCTGAGATCTTTTTTCTCATGTTTCCTACTTCCCTCTTGTTGAACACGTGCCAAAACTCCTACCCTTCCGATTTCAGTTCCACGACAGCTCCACCACTACCTTTGCTCCAAACTCTCAAAACTCCTCCCCTTCCGGTTCCAGTTCCACGGCAACCGCAGGTGGCCACATCTTGGTCGTGCATGTGGCGGAAGATAGCGATCACTACTAAAAAAAAAAAGCTTTCTACATCGCCTTATTAATATTGATTATTGCTAAAATCGATGTTAACGAAAGCGCGGTGGCATTTTCGTAATTAAATGGAGTTACTTAACATCGGTTTTAGCAAAACCGATGTTAACTACTTATGTTAACATTGATTATTTAAAAAACC
Source organism: Glycine soja (assembly GCF_004193775.1). Taxonomy (NCBI): domain Eukaryota; kingdom Viridiplantae; phylum Streptophyta; class Magnoliopsida; order Fabales; family Fabaceae; genus Glycine; species Glycine soja. The sequence continues at coordinate 7,491,302 of NC_041020.1, forward strand.
GATGTTAACATGATGTTAAGATGAATATGGTAACATCGGTTTCGGCAAAACCGGTGTTAACTTCATAGAGTCAACATCGGTTTTGAGAAAGCCAATATTAAGGAGTTGATTTTAACATCGGTTTGTTAAAAAACCGATGTAATGTATTTGATGTTAACATCGATTTTTACAAAACCAATGTTAACTATATTCAGTTAACATCGGTTATCCATAAAAAATCGATGTTGTTATGTTTATAAGTTAAAAATTGAGATTTCACAAGTCGCGCGCGCTCGAAAACCTTGCCCTCCTTCTTCTCTTTATCATCCTCCTGCCTGAAATCGCTCTTCTCTTTCTCCTCCTGCCTGAAAACTGCCGGAAACCGCTCCCTCGACACCCACATTGTCCTCGCTCGAACCCACAGAACCCCCTACACTGTTCTTGGAAGTCTGGCTCGAAGAAAACCCAACATACACTGTTGCTACTAGGGTGCTGAAACACTCATGGGTGCTCAAAGCTCAAAGCTTTCTCCGCGAGGTACGTAGGTCAACTTCGTGTATGCTAAGTTTTCATGGGTGTTCATGTTTTATTGATGATAATAATAATAATAATAATAATAATAATAATACGTCTCCAGTTGCAGTATTGCTGATTGAGGTATGAGGAAAGCTTAAAGTTTCGTGCCATTTTGTTACATCTCACTGCCATTGTCACTGTTTGGGTTCGAGGTAAGCTTGGTCTCTTTTTCATTTGTAGTTTACTTAGGAAACATGTTGAAGTTTGTCTCTGTTAAATCTATAGACTGCTTGGAGCACCAGTAGAGATTACTTGTGATAAGGATCCTGTTATTGTGAGTAATTTAGCTCACTATCTCATTATTTTGCATTAAACATGTTCATAACAAGTTATTGACACTTCTTGCAATTATTTTGGAGTTTGGGGCACTTGTTTGGTATGTCACAAATATTCCAAATGCCTTCCATATAAATTTGTTTGATATATAACTTATATTGTAGTGTCTGCACGCATTAAGTTACCATAGCATAAATATGATGTGGCATAAGTAGGAGTAAGCTTATTTTAGGGAAATTTGTAACATAGATTCAATTATATGTAGGACTAGGGTCAGATATAGTCATAAACAAATTGTCTTTTGGTTCTTTGGTAGTAGATCACTGCTTTTGGAATGTGTTTGGTTTCTTTGCTTGTGCAAGCATTTCAACCACTTCCCTCATGGTTGGTCTCTCCACACTTTGTTCCTGAACACATAGCATGGCCACAAAGTATACCTGCTTTGCTTCATCTAAGGGAATGTGACATAGCCTCTCATCAAGAATCTTCACTACCTTGTCATTGCTCCAATTTGTTTGCAACTTGGTCCATTGAACAATGTCTAGACCTTCTTCCCCAAAATTCCCCACTGGCCTTCTCCCTGTTAGTAGTTCTAACAACACCACTCCAAAGCTATAGACATCATTTTTCTCATCAACTTTCAATGTGTATGCATATTCTGATATATAAATCAAAATCAGTACACCATAATAGTTGGCTTTTACATTTTAGCGCAAAAGTTAAAGTAGCTATGCCAATGTATGACAGTACAATAAATGTCATTGTTGAGAAAAAAAATGTATGAGTATGTAATAATAATGATTATAATGATGATGATGATGATGATGAAAAAGACTGGCTAATTAACAGTTTTATAGACAAACAAGGGAAAAGCTTTATATTTAATTTTCAAGTTAACAAATTAAATTTGTAAGAAGACAAGTTCGTGGTGCCTTGTGCCTGTAAATTGTTGAATTTTCTTTTTTCTGGGGTTTTGAGAAAGTAAATCTTAGATCTCAATCTGGTGCCTTGATGAAAGAAGCATATGCTTTTGGTTAATGTGCATTTGGTGGCTCTTATAGATATGTTAAAGGGTGTTAGTAAAAAAAGGATGGTTGTGTGATTTGCTTTGGTTTGAATACGTGTTTATGGTTTCAAGGCATGCAAAAGCACAAACCCAGTTAAGGTGAGGAAAAAAAAAGATTTAAAGATTGAAAGAATTCTCCTTTGTGTTAGTGGAGCCTTCGACCAATCTAGAAATTCACGTACATGTGGGACACGGTGGTCCCAGAAAATAACAAGTAAATGCTAATGCTACAGTCGTAAAATAAATAAAATATTTTTGTGCTAACAAAAGACAGAAAAGTATATTAATTCTATTCCCATTGACTTTTTTACTATGAATATCTGATTGTTAAATGGACCTGAAATAATCATCTCTGTTGATATCCCTTCACCTATCAGGCCAAAGAGATAACCACTGCTCCGAAACCAGGAATCTATGAAGCCTACTCTTCACACAACCATTGGGCCTAATCCAAGTAAAACTGCTACCAACGCATTTAATTTCCTGAAGCTCCATGTCAGATATCCATTGATTGAAAGCTGAGATGTCATAGGAATCAACACTTCTTTGGGTTAAGCTAATTCTTTCCTCTGGACTTCTAATGCTATTAAAGTCCCCAAGAAAGCACCATAAGCCATTAGGATTAAAGGCCCTCAACTGTCTCAATTCATCCCATAAGACTCTCTTCCCAGCAAGGTCACAAGGAGCATAGACATTAACAATAAACAACCTCTGATTATTGTTGACACACCTCCCTTCAAGCAATAAAAAGTTTCTACCTTCTAACTTTAGTAAAGCTGTTATTCCTGGTGGGAGTCTTCTGTCCTGTTCATTATAGACTTTGGTTACTAATTTACCAAAAGAAATAAACATAAAATTGGGGTGAAGGGGTTATCTAGATTATGGAGGGAGAAACTCACATAATAAGCATGCCAGTAGTAAAGCTCCCTTCTTAAGCTGGCCTCAATTCTTTTTAGGAGATGTTCCACGAGTTTCTGCTTGTTTGAACAGAATGTATAATATGCACTAGTATTTTGGTTAGTTGAACAAATTATTTATGGACTCTTATTCATTACCTAGAGAATCAATTTCGAGTGGACAAAATCCAACAGAAGCATTTGAAATTTCCCTCGTATTGAGAGTAAGCTGATAAAACAATAACAAAATTCAAATTAAAAACTTAATACATAATCTGATCGACAATTTTAAAGTTACAAAATGATGCTACTTATATTGTTTCTGCCTTCAAATAAGCCAATCTTATAAAGAATAGAAGTAAAGCAGCTTAGTTGTATTCGGAACCCAAATAATAAGATGTTATTAGCTTCTCATTCTCCCTTATAGAACATAACATAGAAAAAGAAGTTTCTTGCCGTGAAAATGATGGATCAGCTAGGATCTCTGCAGCAACTTCTATTAGAATCTCCTCCCATCCAACCGGAATTGATTGTTCTTCTGAAAAAGGATAGCTGCCCATCATAGTGCCCCATTTAGTCTCTATAGAGAATTTTCTAGAAATGTTAAAATAAATATGTTGTCAATCAGAAGTTTACTTGTGTGCATTGCATGCTTCAATAGTCTGGAAAATCCTCCTCTGAGGAACAGGTCTGTTGAAAGTCATCAATAGACTATATGCTGACTTAGTGGAATAAAAACCACTAGGATCAGCTTTCCAAACCATGGTGTCCTGCATCTAGTGCTGAATAGTAATAGCAATAATGTCATCCATGAAAGCTACTGCTAGATCATGAAAGCTACTGCTAGATCATCCATGAAAGCTACTGTCTTTGGCGTGTGTGGGGTGTGAGTGTATCATATGTCGCTTCAAATTGATCATTATTAGTTTGTGTAAGCGGTAGTGAAGGGACTTCACCTTTTTCTGGGGTTCGTGTAATTGTAAACTAAAAACTGGATGGTGCCACCTAAGTGTAAAATATGCATATGAATTGTGAAGCTCCTCACTACTACTAACTCTTCTTGAAAGCATCTTCTCTTTGGTGTATACCTCCAGCTCTTGCTCCAATTTTGATTCTTTTAGTTGTCTTTGAGCTATTTTTGTTTCCATCAGTATTTCCTTCTCGCTGGCCTTGAGAGCTTCAATCCATGCCTCAACTGCTGCTACTTTTTTATCAGCAATTTCTTCTACTGAGGCTGCATGATTTGTTAGATACTCATACTCAAATTTTGAGATAGTGATCATGGAACTATGCTGTGATTTTAAAGATCTTTCTCTAATGGTACTCTTAGTAAGAGTTTTCAGCTTCCCTAAGGCTACAACTTCAGATGCTTTGGCTACCACAAACAGTCAAAAGATCTGCTGCTTGGCAGCAAGTGCTGGTAACATATCTTTGTCACCAAGGTTTGCTAAAGTATTACAACATGAACTTTCAGAATCCAACCACCTTGTGACGTGTTTGAAGAGTCCAGTTGTTCGAATCTGTTCCACTATGTTAGCCTGAAATTTGAAAGCTCTTAAACATTATGAGTAATCATTTATTGGATTTTCTTCAATGAGATGAGCTCCCTAATTTTGCAAATAACACACATCAAAAGAAAAAATGTAGTGTCAAAACCTTGATTGGTGAAACATCAACCATTTCCATTTAATTAGGAGAGCATTGTTGAGGACCTTAATGTGTTTGATCCCCAAACCTCCATAATCTCTAGAGACAGACACCTGTCTCCAAGCTACCGAAGCTATCTTCTTCCCTTCAAAGCTAGCACCCCAAAGAAATTGCCTTTGAATGGCAGTTAGCCTATTAATCAGTGCTGTAGGGGCCCTGAAAAAAAGACAAATTGAACACAGGCAATGCTGTTAGGACAACATTGATTAGAGAAATTCTGCCAGCCATCAAACACAGGCAGTGCTGTAGGGGCCCTTCAACCACCTCATGGCTCTACCCATTGGGTGTGTGAGGGAAATGCAAATGCTACTACTACTTGGGTCTTTGAATAATATTAGTGCAAGTGGGAACATTGAAGAAGTGAAGCCTGCCGAACAAAAACCCAATCACAAACACAGTTTTTCAAGACAAAAGAAAAACGCCTAGTGGAAATCTGCATTACATGACAAAAAACATGCATGTGGAGGAGGCATGGTGAGCAAAATGAAAACAACATTATAATAATGGAATATAAAAATTAAAAGGGTGGATCCACCCTTACTCACTTTACACATTTGCTCAATTTAGAGGAGCTAGATCCAATAAATGGGAAATATTCCATCACTCCATGTATCCACTCCTTGATTACTAGTCCCCACTCATAGTTGGCTTCTTTAAATAAATCAGGCCAACACGAGTATGGTTCTGCATTAAGTGAAATCAAAATCCGTAGTACTGAAAATAGAAACTTGGACAAGAGTTTAACCATACCTTATATATGATGTTCCAGTCCTCAATGATGATCAAGGAAAAATTTAAGAGTTAGGATTATGCGAACTAAATGATGTGTGATTCCAAATAACTTTTTAGAATGCCATTACGACTTTCTTATATTTAAAATGACATTAAATATTATGTCAAAGATTCAGTTTTACAATCATGCCTCCCTGCAACAAGTCAAAAGTCATTGAAAATCAGCTAGTTTAATCCTTCATCCATCATCTGTCCTTCAATTTCCCCACAATTTTCTCTTGCCAATCCTCTTAAGAAGACCAGTTGACTCCAACTTTGAAATTTCTCAGACCTCATCAGCTTCCAAGAATTGGATAAAATTAACGAATGACCTTCCATTAATCCACTTCATCTTATAACAATTAAAGGGTCTGACAGTTTGCTAATACAACAAATTCAACAACCCATCTAATTTCCTTAAACACAAAATAACTAAAAGAAGAAAAAAAAGTTAAGCATGCATAATCCGACAATGCAACAAAGTTTTGAAAAAGAACTAGAAAAATTAGGTAATAAGATTTTTTTTCCTACACCTCATAGATAATTGGATACTATGATTCAGTATAGTGATTAGATAAAATTAATATATATATATATATATATATATATATATATATATATATATATATATATATATATATATATATAAATTTATTAGACTTGAATAAGAAATTCTAGTCTTAAAAAAATCAGAAGTCCCAATTTAAGTAACTAGGTTTATAGAATGTTTAGTAGTCACATTACTGAATTGTAATTTTTTTTTATAAAAAAAGTAGTGTGCAGTTTATTTACTTTTTAAGTAATAGAACTAGTATTATGACAACTTTTGAGTGCTAAAAGGCCATAATAATAAGCAAAAGTAGCAGCTACCAAGGTTGAAAGCAAAACTTACTTATGTGAAGAGAGCGCTAAAACTAGATAGAGGGAAGGAAATGGATGCACGACAGAATCAAATATATTATTTATAATGTCATTTAGCCTTTTTTTTATTTAATTTGCTAAACACTAAATTATGCTGCCATACTATTTTCAGATTCCATTAGGAGCGATTTTAGCCATTGTTGATCCTGTGGTCATTGCTGTTTCGAAATTCAAAGTGGTCCTGCGGTTATTGCTAGAAAGTCAATTGTGCTGAAGCCTCGAACTCAGGTATTTATATCTTTGATTCGAAAACTAATTTGAAATTGTTGTTGTATGCATTACTGGTATATTTGTAACTTATGCTATGCCTATCTACATGACCTTTCTTTCATTGGACTGATATCTTTGAAGTATTTACTGTGATTTTAACTCTCAGAAGTTGTTAATTGTTAGTGTTGAATGTTTTTGTATTTTTATCTACTACCCTTCTCTATATATATATATTGTGATTGCCACTGCCCTTCTCTCTCTCTCTCTCTCTTGTATTCTCTATATATATGTTTTTTATTGAACTACAAAATTAATATATATATTAAGCAATAAATAGTACCAGAGGTACTACAGGATAGCACAGGAGAGAAGATCTCCTAAAACATAGAACAAAAAACAGAAATACATTTGCCCTACAACAAACCACCAGAAGCCTGACCCTATTGAGCACACTCTAATTAAAAGCCATAGACATAGCTGAGGACCATTGATGGAAAGGAACATTAAAGTCCTTTTCCCGCCCCCTCAGCCAGGACCAAGTGAGAAAATTTCTGTTATCCACCAACTTAGAGATGTGAAAAGACTGATTATGAAAGATGATATCATTGCGGAGCTTCCATATTGACCTTGTAGCTGTTGTCCACCATATTTTCCTTCTTCTATTGGAAACCTTCGAGGCTACTATGGAGGAGTGCTGGAGGAAATTATCCATGGGCCTACAATGAAGAACTCTGTTCTCCCTAACCCAGGAGTTGAATTCCCACCACAGAGGCATAACTTTTGGTAGAGAAGATCCCATTACATGTAGCTCCCCACACCCAAGTATCCTTAAACCTATCGTTTAGGTTGATAGCAGCAGTCTAATCAATAAAAGTTGAAGCTATCCCCATCTCATTATCAAACAAATTTTGCCTCCAAGAGAACTTCCATTCCCACCCAGATTCACAGAAAGAACCCAAATCTGCTACTGTCTGAAGTCTTCGTAAGGAAATTTGATATAATTCTAGATATTTTTCTTTAAGAGTTATCCCACCATCAACCCAAGAGTCCTCCCAAAACAAAATTTGATCTCCTCTTCCCAACTTCCTAATAAACTACTTAGAAACCTCAACCATACTCCAATGTTGATTAATGGATCTCAAGTCATACCACCAGTGAGAGAAATGTGGCTTTGGTTTGTAAATTACAGTGTAGTTTACAAAAGCAAAGGTGAAACGAAAGATATTGAGCTGGTAGAGAAGGAAGAGGCATGAATTGGTGTTGAGAATTATAAGGAGGAAGCACGAAATGCAGCACAAAAGCATAAAGCAAAGAGGGTGGAGAGTGTCAATGCTGATGCAGAAGCCTTTGGTGATCACTGGAAAGTTCAGATTGGTCTATGCATTCTGAAGCTGAAGCACTAGAACATATGAAGAAAAGAGATACAGGCCGTTAAAGTGTGTCATTGGAGAATAAGACAGGAGATTCAACTGTGCTGAAGATAGGAGATTCGACTAAATTTGTGATAAAACAAGACATGAAGGGAAGAAGGCATAAATATGGGTTTAACAACAATAAACGTGAGAAGCCAGAGAAGGTAAGGGTGGTGGATGATGAAACTGGTGACAAACATCAGCTGGATGAAGTCCTAAGGATGCCATCTACATGTGTATTTCTCAAGATATAGTATTTATATTCCATCACGCATCCATTGACTGCTGATTACATGTAATAGAATTTTTTTAACATGCTTGCCCCAAATCAAATCATAATTCAATGTTTGCTGCACAACACGTCACTAAAATTTGCTATGTACAAAATGACACCAACCCCAATCAACCCCTCCCCTGGTAACCCTCAATTTCATTCCTTCATCATTCATGGTCTTCATGTCATTCCTTCCCCGAGACTTTGAAGTACCGTTGTCAATGATTTCTCTACAATTCCAAAAATCTAAGAAAATTTTGCTTGCATTCACCCCACTTTGACATCCTTTAAATCCCATGGAAATCTAGCTTTGAGTGCACACTATGTAATCTTGACATGTCTACAATTATTGTTACTTGTGCTACATAGTAATTTTCTTTCATGTCTTGAAACAAATTTAAAGCACAAGTATCACAACACATCATCAACCTTAATTTGTTATCAGACTATTGATTTATCAGACTTTTTCATTACTATTACATCTTATCCTATTTTGAATCACAATTAAAAAGCACAACTAAATCCCTTATGACTTATCCTCTTTTGATTAATCCTATTTTGTATGTTGTTGTATGTTATTGTATAAAAGATAATGGGTTCTCCACCTGCCACCCCTCCTCCTCCTCCTCCTCCTCTTCCTCCTCCTTCGGACGCATCGGCTTCGTCGTCTGCCGTGAAGTGGACACGCAAAGCCTCATGTCTACGATCATTGTCTACTTGAGACAGGTGACTCTGATAGGTGCGGCTTGTACAGAGAAACAGATCCTGCCTGCCTGGTTGCCATGAGGAGAGTTTATGAGGGATCCACTATTGTTCATAACACTCCTTTGTTGCCTGGCCAAGTAAAGGTGAGTGTGGAGGAGGTTACAGATGCAGATGCTCGAGTTCCTGTACCCACTAATGAGGTTTCCTTAGTGGGGCAGACACTTCACACCTTCCTTGCTTGGCCGACACATCTGGTCAAATCTTTATCACATCAGGTACTTATTGTCCTTACTATATGTTTCTTCTTTTTAAATTAATTCATTAAGCGTGCCTCAAATTAGGCAATTTAACTTTGTTTCATGAACAGGTAGCTGTGTCTCCGGCAAAACCACCTCCAAAGCCCAATCCGGAGGTCGATGATCCGCTTTATCTGATGACATTGACCATCCCAGAGCTTTTCTTGAGGCCTTATCAGGTTAGATAGGATGCCACCGTGTTCAGGGTCTTTAATCCAGATTTCCCCCTCTACATAAAGCACGAAGACCTCTTCGAAATCGCACACGGTGGTCAATGTCTCAGCATATCAGTGTTATAGTTGTGGATTCTGTAAGTCATTTTATATTACTTTTAATTACCTAAGTTATTGCTTTCAATTCATAAATATTTAACTTTGACTTAACATAAACAGGCATCTCACTGAAACATGTATGCGAGCAGGGAATTCTGATATCTATGAATTTCTCGAGCCACAGTCCATTCAGAGGTATGGGCAATCACAGTTTGAGTCTGAAAGTTACATAAAGACTTGGATGCAGAGTTCAAAACGCGATGTCTATCTTGGAGCCTACCTAAATGGGTAAGTCACAAAATAACTGAATTTAATTAATGTTTACTAATGTACTAACCCATATTAATCTTCACTGTAACAGACATTGGCAGATGGTGGTCATCCTGCCCAAGGAACACCTAGTTGTCTAATTTTGTTCATTGCATAACAGGCCAAACAACTACCTTAAGGGGATTATTAATAGGTTAGTGTTCTTTTCAATACATTTGCATTGAAATACCTCAACGTACAACACCAATTTTTAATTGTTACTCATCTGGAACAGTGCTTTAAGAGGTCTTGATGATGCTCCACAGCCTAAATCAAAGGCTCTTGCTAGGTGGATTGTCGTCAAGGTACGTCATTTACATAAAACTTCCACTTATATATATTTCTTTATGTGTCTATACACTAGTTGTTTAATTAATATCCAAATTTCATTATGTATTTAGTGTAATAGACAAAAAGGAAGTACTGAGTGCGGCTACTATGTGATGCACTGGATGTCCACCATCATTTTAGGAACTTTTAGGAATAATTGGGAAGCGGTAAGTTTATTTCAAACAAAATCGATTTATTTATAATTTGTATTACATTATTAACTTATTATGATTTATTTCATCATGCAGTATTTTAACGATCCTTGACCATTGGAGCCAGAGAGATTAAAGGCATTGTGGATCCAGTGGGCACAGTTTTATCTGCAAGTTAGAGATCAGACCTAGGATTTAGGGACATTATCTTTAACTTAGTTTACTTTGGTTTAACATTTTTGACATTTTCTATGTAATATGAACTTTGAATTCATTTGATGATTGTTCTTTATGATAAATCAATTATTTGATGTTTATTATCATTAAAACTGCTTGAAAGCAGAATAAAATGTTTATTTGCTGTGAATTGGGCTTGAAATTACATTTTACAGGTACAATTTTGGGTTTACTGTAAAAACAGAAAGTATATATATAAAAAAATACTTGAAAAAAATATCGATTATTAACAAAAACCGATGTTAATATGGTAAACAACATCGGTTATTTGCAAAAACCGATGTCGACATGAACCTTAACATCGGTCATACAGAAAACCGATGTTAACTTTTGTACATTAACATCGGTTATTCATACATAACCGATGCTACCGTTTCTATATTAACATCGGTTTTCTATGAATAGCCGATGTTATATACAAAGACGTACAACAAATAAGTATATGTATCATCAACATTGACATCAGTTTTCTACTGAAACTGATGTTAATGTAATACATTAACATCGGTTCTTCTAGAGAACCGATGTCAATATATATATCATTAACATCGGTTTTACTACAAAATCAATGTCAACTTTCGTCATGCATACACTTTTTTTGCTGTAGTTCTTTGTGTTTAACATCGGTTATTTAGAAAACCGATGTTATCATATTTATGTTAACATCGGTTTTTGAAAACTGATGTTAACGATGATACATTCAACATCGTCACTTTCAACATCGATTTTAGAGCCGATGTAGAATGCCCTAAATAACCGATGTTGAAAGTGTAATTTCTAATAGTGGATGGTGGTTCGCATGGTGGCAAAAGGTGATGGTGGTTCGCACGGCGACAAAGGGTGTGACTTACGGTGGTCACAGGTAGTGGATTTGTGATTTGGGAATCGTGGACGCTCACAGACTTATGGTGGTTCCGTAGCAGCAACGAGGTACTTCGAGGTTCCGATTTGGGTTCTTGATTTTGCATCGATGAGTTGCTTTGTTGCTTCTTATTTTTCTTTTGTTGGATTTTGTCACATAGGTTTTTGGATTTGGGATTTGAGAGTGAATGATTTTGTGGAGTTAATAGGGTTTGGAGGATATTTGGTGTTTAAGATGTTATCTGAATTAGTGCCTTCAGTCCTATATATTGGTCACTTTGAACCGAATCATCAAGAACAAGAAAGGAAAATTAAGTGATTAACTATGTTTGAAAATAAAACAAGTTTTCTATTATATCCTAACATAATTACACATCCAACTAATTTCACTAATAACTAATTAAATGTTTAGCCTAAATTATCATCTCACATTCTCTCTCTTTCACGTTATTATTAATATTCACCCATTACTCTACTATTCCCATCAATGGATATGGATCAATAACAACCTTCAATCTCAATATTTCTCTTCCACCACCTCAACAAACAACATCTGTGATCACTCCACTATCTCCATCAATGAATATGGATCAATAACAACTTTGAATCTCTCTTATAATGAAATCTTATCCAATGGCCATCGAGAATTAACATGTCAAGGATTACTATTCTCTGTTATCAATCTCTTAATAATGGTCATGGTAATTAAACTAATTATTTAAAAAATTTCCTTCATTTTTTGGTGTAGGTTTTCTATCTTTAAATACCAAAGGTGAAGTTTGAAATTGATTTTAAGCTCAAGCCATTAGAGAGGTATCCTACTCTTCATAAACACCATGAACAATGAGAGTGTGAACTTGGATTTCAACTTGAATGTAGTCCCAAAAACAGAGAACGAAAATGAAGGTCCATTATTGAATAGTGATGCCAATAATGTACAATCAAAATCCTTAAATTCTATTGATTTGAATATTGTACCGAGAGAGGTATCCTACTCTTCGTAAACAAATCCTCATGGCTTACAATGGTTTCCTTGTCTTTCTCCATGGAGAGAAAAACGTCCTAGTTTCAATTGAGAAAGAAAACAAAAGACATAGGTAATATGAGAGAGAAGGTAATACGAGAGACAGAAAGAGAATAGAGTATTTGAAGAGGTACTCATATTTTCATTAATGGTATGGAGTGAGAAGAATGAGTGGACGTTGCATGAAAAATAAGCTTCCTTAATAATGAAGTGTTGAGAATAGTATAAAGGACAGAAATGAAAAATCATTATTAATAGGTTAGTTGGTGACTTATAAATAAGACCAAGTATTTTTTTTAGAATGTGACCAATATATAAGACCGGAGGAAGTAATTGTTTTTAAGATTTTATTGAATTAGTTGTTTTTGTGGAGCTGGGATTCCACTAGAAGCACATGGACATATTTGGGGCATCGTTAACTGCATTTATGTTTTAATAAACTCATATTAAATGTGTCACATTATCCAATAAACAGCCTACACATATCGGTCAACACATAAAAAATTAATGGAAGAATCAAAATTGACAAATTTGAAAAATAGGAAATCAAATGTTGTAATAAAATTTTAGGGGATTAAAATTGTAATTAGGTGAAACTAAGGACATCAAAATTATAATTAAATCTTTTTTTTATTAAACACACATTCTTGAATATTTTTATTTTCAAACACATTTATTTATATTACTTTTGAACAAGCATAAGAGCAAAATTTACTAGGAAAAAGAACCAACCAACTAAAACTGGTACAAGATGTACCAGGTTGGCTAAATTTTCAAACACATTTATATATGGGTAGGCCATGAAAAAACCATCAATTTTCATCTACACTAATTAAACATGCCACAAAACTTTCAGCAATTCTTCGTAGCTGCAATATAAGTTTGCTGCTTTAATTTATAACACTTCTAAATAAAAGTTACATTTACACACAATTAAAGAGATCACCTTAAGATGTTTTTTTTGTTTGTCATGAAAATTATATTGATCATCTAGGAAAGACGTAAAGTCCAACTTTGAACAATGAATTAGAAGAAATACTGCACATCATAGATAATACTTTGAAATTCACATATGGAACCAAAACCTGCACTTTCTGCCAACATAAAACCCGCATTTCCAACCAAAATTAAAGCCCTTTCAAGCATATAAATGCCTCAAACTTACCTATTAAACTAAAAATTAAGAGCATCAAAATCATATTATAGAAATCTCTAAAAAAAAGAGCATCAAAATCAAACTTTACTCAAAGTTAGTCATTCAGAAATCCATCATATTATAGAAATCTGTTTGAAAACGACCACCTGGTTGATTAGACCAATCAATAGGTATTAATCCACCCCTCAAAATCACCGACTTGATTATTAGACCAGTCCATAAACTCAACAAGTTGATTAGTTGAATCTAGTGGCACATCAACTTGATTACTAAAATCTACCATTTCATTCTTATTATTGAGTGCCTTTAAATCTTCTAGTATGGGTTGGCTTTGATAGATGTTTTGCAAGCAATTGAGTAGGCAAAAACATGAAGAGGTAGCACTAGCACTTTCTTGAATGCAACAAAAGCAATTTATTGAATTTGTAAAATCCACACTCCCATTATAATTAAGTGGCTCCATAGGAGTAAGGTTGATTTGGCGTGTGAAGCTGGCTTCACTTTGATGCTTGTTTTCCAACATATGATCACAAGCTCTAATCTTCCATGTTTGTGATGCTTGGATCCCAAGTTGGATACTTGATGTTGGTGATCTGTTTATGCACTTAGGAAATCTCAACTTCAAGCATGTTCTTTCAATTCTAAAAAATGTCTTGAATACCAAAGTTCTTGTGAGACTTCTCATTATTCTTCTTAGACTCATACTTTTGAAGGATGGAGTGTACCACTGTGGGGTCTCGGGGACATGTTAGTGGTGCAACATCACCATTATTGCCATTATCATACACAATCAAGCAAGCTTCAACTCCACACATGGTAGAAAATTCAAAGATTTTCTTAATTAGTCCTTTCTTTCTCAGCATTAAAGTTGTCTTGTGAGATCTCTCCTTTGAGATGTGCTTCAAGGTTATTCTTGCATGACCCATTTTCTACAAAACAATCACACATATACAAAAAATGTCAATAAGATAAAACTTAGTCTATAATATTAAAGTCGACAAAGTACTAATCAACAACAACATAAGAATTAAATAAAAATAATTTTTAAATCACTTGGTAGAAGAAAGAAGAAGCAAAGAGGAGAAAAAAAGTGAATTGGAGATCAAAGCCTAAGCAAAAGTCACTACTACAAAATGTGCATTCAACATCATCAATTTAACATCGGTTACGAGAAAAACTGACGTTAAATTGTTCTTGGTGACATTTTTGTAAATAAATGGATCTTGTTAACATCGATTTTTGAAAAATTGATGTTACTAATAGAAACTTAACATCGGTTTTTGAAAAATTGATGTTACTAGTACAATCTTAACATCGTTTATTGAAAACTGATGTTGTGGAATGCGTTGTTAAGATTAGTTTCATTTAAAAACCAATGTTGACTCTTTTATATAACACGCCTTACTCTCTCAAGCTCAATTTGAAATCCTGGCCTCACTCTCTTGACCTACTCTCTTGTTTGCCACTCTCTCTTGCCACTACGTCACCACTACCGTCACCTCAGTTAGCTTTGATTCCTATGTGAACTTTTTTGTGGCTCTCGTCTAGTTTTGTGATAGACCAAATGTTTTTCGATTCCATCTTTCTTATGGTTTTTATCTTATAGTTATATGAGTATTTATTTATGGATTCTTTTTTGTTTTTGTTATTATAGTTCATTCGTGTGTACAGTTTAGTTTTAGGGGGCTGTAATACCCTCTGTTGTAGGACCAATAAGCTTTTGCCACATGTTGTGTTTGTCCACACCAGAAAGATTGGTGAAAAAAAGGCTTTGGGGGTAAGTTTGTAATTTTGGATTGATTTATTGTGTGATTTTAATTTTTATTTGTAAGTATTTAATTTGTCTGAAAAAGAAGAAGTTTATTTTGAACCCTAGTTCCCCCTATTAGTGATTCTTTTTGTTTTTGTGTCCACTGCTGGTCTAATTTTGCCATTGGTGTTATTATCCATTTTGTGTCCACCTTTGGCCTAATTCTGCCTTACTGTCGATTTTGTGTCCACCACCGGTGTTGTTTAGTGAAGGTTAGCTCTGAACCGCCGATTTTGTGTCTGCCATGGGTTTTGTTCAATGAAGGTGTTTCTGAGTGTTCACATCCAAATTATTTGGTAACTTCTTGCCCCTCCGTGTCGTTGGTTGTTCACTTCGTCTTTCTTCCTATAGGATTTTAGTGAAAGAACATCGCATTAGTGAAGGTATTAACTCCCTCCTTTTGGTTTAGGAAGCAATTTCAATGTTTTTGTTGTAGCTGAGTTACCGCGTCACCCTGAGTGTTATATGTCTTACTATTTAAGAAGCAATCTGTAAAATGTAGTTTATTGAAAATTTATACATATTTGTTTATTTGGTTCTTTACTGTAGATGGAGAATATAGTTAAGGAACCATGTGTTAATTTGGAAGATGACTTCTATGTTAATCTGAGTGATATGGAGACTTTTATACATAGTGATAGTGATAGTGATAGTGATAGTGAGAGTGAGAGTGAGAGTGAGAGTGATAGTGATAGTGATAGTGAGAGTGAGAGTGAAGTTGATAATGACAATAATGATGATAAAGCTGGTGAGGCAGAAAATGTTGATGATTTTCAATTTGAATTAACAAATTTGGAAGTAGGTCGATCTGAAACCAAGCGACACAATGACCCTTTTCCATTTTGGTCATGATGTTGATTTTGTAGGATCCGCCTCTCGTTATATCCTTGATGACGACAGTGTGGCCAAAATGATCCCCCTATTTTTTGTAAATAAACTTCAGACGATAAAATTTGTTAATTCTGATTGAAAACCATTAACATTTTCTGTCTCATCAGCTTTATCATCATTATTGTCATTACTAATATTTGTATCAACTTCACTCTCACTCTTACTATCACTGTGACTCTCATTCTCACTATCACAATGTTCAAAAGTCTCCATATCACTCAAATTAACATAAAAGTCATCTTCCAAATTAACACATGGTTCCTACAAATTGCAATTAAGAACCAAATAAACAAATATGTACAAAATTCAATAAACTGCATTTTACAAATTGCTTCCTAAATAATAAGACATATAACACTCACGGTGATGGAGTAACTCAGCTACAACAAAAACATTGAAATTGCTTCCTAAACCAAAAAGGGGGAGTTAATACCTTCACTGACGCGATGTTCTTTCACTGAAATCCTACAGGAAGAAAGACAAAGCGAACAACAACCGATGGGGAGGGGCAGTAGTTACCAAATCTTTTGGATGTGGACACCGCGAAACACCTTCAGGGAGAAAAACCCAAAATCAACACGAAATTGGTGGTTCAGAGCTAACCTTCACTAAACAACACCAGCGGTGGACAAAAAATTGACAGTAAGGCGAAATTAGACCAGAGGTGGACACGAAATGAATAATAACACCAATGGCGGAATTAGATTGGCGATGGACACGAAAACGAAAAGAATCAATAATGGGAGAGCTAGGGTTAAAAAAAATTCCTCTTTTTTAGAAAAATTAAATACTTACAAAGAAAAACTAAAATCACACAATAAATCAATATGAAATTACAAACTTACCCCCAAAGCCTTTTTTCACCAATCTTTCTGATGTGGACAAACACAACATGTGGCAAAAGCTTATTGGCGCTACAAAATAAGGTATTACTACCCCCTAAAACTGAACTACACACAAGAATTCGCCGATTATTTGTTATATCATATTAAAAAGTTTAATTAACAAGTATTTTTTTTACCAACAAAGGTTATCGTGGGGCTAATCAAGCCAACTCTAGAAAAGAAGGATCAAATTTCTAACATTAGAATAAGCCCCTATACGGACATCTTGGTAATTAGCTGTAAAAAAAGCGCTAACTACACACTTTTTAAAGCAATTCTTCTAACATATATCTACTATTGGTTAATTTTTTTGAACGGCAGTTCACAGTGGATGTGGGCACAACATCATGATGGGTGCATGACGGTCTTGCTTGAAGGCCATCCTTTGCTAAAGCGAACAACTACAACAACCATTCTGCTTCCTCTCGACACACTCTGCCTTTGCTTGTTTGAAATCGATCACCTAATGGGTGACGAAATCGTGTTTTCTATTTTGGGATTTCAATTTGGATCTCAATTTTGTTGTTGTTTGCGTTTTGGGTCTGTTCGTAGGTCTGATTGAGGTTGAAAGAGGGACTAAAGGCAATAGATAATAAGAGATTCACGATGGTTTCTAGGTTGGGGTGATTTGTGGAGGTTCATGGTGTGTGTGGTTACAATATTTTGTAGAGGTTTACGGTGGAGGTGGTTTATGGATACAAAATGAAGAACACAATCATGGGGGGGGGGGTAAAATCAAGGTTAAAAAAAGGAGGTAAACTTAGCAAATTGGGAGGTGTATGTAGCAAGAGCCTACAAATAGTATAAAATGAAAGGTCCAACTATCCTTTTCCTAAGAAATTTGTTCAATCTTTGACAATTTGCACTTTTTTACTTACTAGACAGATTTTAAAGAAAACTTGAAATAACTAATTAAAAACAAAGATAAAGGCAAAAACTTAGAAAGAAAACTAGGAAATAGAGTTTTTTATTCTCAAAGATGTAGATTTCGAATAGTAGTCATGAGAAATGATGATAGTGAACGTTGGGGTTTGACTTTACTAAACCACTTTCTTGTGCAGACACAAACTATTAATTAAAATTTATCATTCCTTTATTATCACCAACTCATAAATATGCTCAATCCCTAATTCCTTACGAGAAAAA
This sequence comes from Glycine soja, assembly GCF_004193775.1. Classification (NCBI taxonomy): domain Eukaryota; kingdom Viridiplantae; phylum Streptophyta; class Magnoliopsida; order Fabales; family Fabaceae; genus Glycine; species Glycine soja. Next base: position 7,509,463 of record NC_041020.1, read on the forward strand.
CCTAAGTCCCTTGATTAAACTACCGATCTCTTGTCGACTTGCATAACTTAACCAAGTTACTTGCTTTAAGAAAATGAGTCAAAGGTGACTAATGAGTCTTGCTTTATTCCTAACAATAATACCATTAGATGCTCTTCTTTGGCTCATATTTCAAATACATTTTTCAATCATATTTAAATCATAAAATCAAGCAAATAGATTATCAAACCAAAGCAAACATTAAGCAAAGAAGAAAACACTTAATGATGAACAATAAATATTTATTAATAACTCAAAAGATATAGATGAGTTTGAGTTTAGTTACATCAAACTCCAATCAAGGGGAGCTCAGCTACTCATGGTTGAGAGGAGCTTCAAAAATGGTGAAGAGAAGATGAAGGTGAAAAATGGAGGAAGGAGAGAGTTCTACACAACTAGAGAGTTCTACACAACTGCGCACCATCCAAAACCTAGGTTCCATAAGAATGTTTTGTTCTCTTGCAAGAAGCCCCTTTTAATGCTTTGACTTTTTGTCCAAAAAGTGTTAGTGCAACATTTCTAGCCCAATAAGAAAATATTCTTGTTGGGGGCAAAATATCCAAAAAATTGAGATAGCTACTTACTCTCTTTGACTTGCGAGCACCACTTTGTCTTACTGAGCTAAAATGAAAAATATATTCTTTTTGACTTTGACTCATCCTCTTTCAAATAAGCTTCCAAACCTTCACTTAAAACATAAGAAAAATATAAAAATTGATTCCAAAATTTAAACATCCTGAAATGATTCCTAAAAAGTTAAATTATAACTAAAAGGATAAAAAACAAAACTTTAAATAAAGAATTGATGAGATAAATGTAATTATATGTAAAAAAAAAAGAAGGTAAAGATATAATGCAGTTAGCACACATTGCAACATCTTGGTTGCGACATCTATGATTACAACATGTTTATGCTGTATTAGATTATAATAGTCACCATTATTAAACTTGAAATTCGGATCCCTTATATTTTTTTTCCTGAATTTTTTCTTTTATTTTCTGAATGTTCTAAGTCCTTATATCTTAGAATTGATGTGTTTTAAATCAGTAAAAAAAATGTTTTACAAGTCATTTTAGGTAATTTATAATATACTTTTACTTAATTTATAAACTTAATTAAAATAGAAGTGTTTATAAGTTAAAGTAACTTTTAAACTTTTTATATTTGATCTACACCATTAATATATATTAATCCAATGGATTAAAATATTTTAATAGATATAATAACTTTAATATATTTTATGATAATTAATTAATTAACTTTAATTAATAAATTAGATGACTGGATTGATTTGATTTTTTAAATTAATTATTTATCAAAACTACAAACAAAGTATATTTTTTTCAATTTTTTCATGTAATAAAGTTGTCTCTATTTATTATTTTCATAGCAACAGTTTTTTTTCCTTTTTGTGATTCGTTAAAAATTAAGTACACTCATTAGAAAAATAGAAAAAAATATATAATGAAATTAATATTTAAAATTATTTATAAACTTTATTATCCTGTATTTTTTATTTTATGCACTTGTAAATGTATTATGTAGTATTTATTTATTTCAATAAATATACACTATCTAAAACTTTTTATTTTCAATTTTTATTTTCTCATAATTAATTTTAAAAATTTTTAAAACAAAAAAGGAATTAATTATTAATAAAATATCAGAATATATTTATTGATTATATATAATGGAAAATAAAAGATGCACGATAAAAATATCATTGTTAATTATCCTTTTCTAAAATTGTAAAAACAATAGCAACGTGTATTGATTATTAACGAATTATAAAAATATGTTGTTAAAAAGGAATCATTAAAATATATGTAGTTTACACGAAAAAAAAAATACAGACTTCATTACATGAAAAATTTGTAGAAAACATTAATTTGTTAATAATTTTTTATGAATATTTAAACCAATAAATAAAATAAAATCACATAATCTAACTGATTGATTATAATTAATTAATTAATAGTCATGAAATATGTCAAAATTACCATATTTATTAAGATATTATAAATAATAGGATTAACTTAAATTAACAGTGTAGATTTGGTGTAAGTCTGGAAGCTTATTCGTCAAATTTTCGGAATATTGCAAACTAATGTCGTTGCATTGCACCTATTAGTTAAAGCTATTGTGAAGTAAATCAAGATATGAAAAATCACAAATTTAATTTAATTGATTCATTAATCATATCAAAATTTCTTGTAGCATGCACAATACTTGAACATATATAGATATTCTATCTAACAATATATTTTATTCAAGTATAATAAAATCAATAATTATTTAATTTATTTTGATATTGAAAATAAAAAAAATCTGAAGATTGATAATTGGGGATAAATTTTAAAAAAATCTTGAATAAATTATACTTGCACCTTTTTTGTATTTTTTCTAAATTGCACCCGACACACCTCTTATTTTGCATCCTACAAAAAAACTCATTAATTATTTAACTCACATTACACCCAGATCCCTCCTTCCTAAACACCATTTAAATAATCTAACTAAAAGTAGTTACATGCTAATCACATGATTTTTAATAAAAATTTATGTTTAAAATACCCTTATCTTTTTTTCTTTTAACTCCATAAAAAGACATGACAACATTTTCAACGTAAAAATATATTAACACTCTTCCTTCTTTTTTTTTTTTCTCTAATTGGACGTGAACTCATATTGTTGGTATACATGTGTTAACATCCTTCCTTCTTCTTCTTCTTCTTCTTGTGTTTTTGTTGGATGTGTTCTCAACAATGTCTATTGATTGAATATGATCCTTTATTTCAAATTTTAGTGTTTTGCTCTTTCATTTGTGTTTTTAACTCCTTTCTTTGAAATATTTATTTTTGATGGTTAGGTGTTTGATATAATGTCTCAATCAAGAGCTGCATCTTCTTCAAGTATTAGCAACATTGAAGTAAGAGTAAAATATTAAAGGAAAATTGTTATTGTCTTAAGAAATGTCCATTCACAGGGTCAATTGTTAATTTTTTATTGAGTATTTAACAAAGATGTTAAGATAATTTCGTCTGTTCACATATTTCAATTGATGTGTTAACAAATGGGGGGTAAAAGTAATGTAAAAAAAGAGAAGAGTATCAGATGCAATTTGAGAAAAACACATTAAGTGCGAGTGTAATTCACTCAAAAATCTTTGTAATTTGATTTGATGAAATCAATATTAAATTACGGTAATATGTACAAATAAATTGATCGATTAATTATATCCAAATTTCTTTTAATGCACGCATAGAGTATATACCTAAAAGATTAAATTTGGTTAATCATATTGATTTTGTCTAATTTTCCTGTTGGTAATTAGCTAGGAAACAATATCAAGTTATACAATAATTATATATATATATATATATATATATATATATATATATATTTATTTATTTATATTTATTAAACACACATCTTGAATATTGTTTTTTTCAAATATGGCTAGGTCATGAAAAAACCATCAACATCAAACTAAACTAATTGACCTTGCCACAAAACTTTCAGCAATTGAAATAACCAATATAAAAAATCATTTTTCTACATCGGTTATAGTTACAATCAATATCAAAAGTCAAAATCATCTATCTTTTATTAGAAATGATAAGATATATAAATTTAAAAACTTGAGTGATAAAATTTACAAAAATAAAACTTAGATGATAAAATTTACAAAATAATAAAAATTAAAGGGTAAAATTTTCAATTAAGCCTAAAAGTTAGGCTTGCACACAATTGAAGAGGTCACCTTAAGATGTTTTCCTTTTTGTGATAATTTTATTGATAATCAAGAAAAGACCTAAAGTGCAACTTTTCTTTGAGCAGCAAATGAGAAAATTTATTAGAAGTCTTGGATAGGACACAAGATGTGATCCCAACCAAAACAGAAGCAACACTTACAGCCTCAAATAGCTAGATAAACAGGATTCTCAAAATTACCACCTATACAGCTCCTACACAAAAACTACATCAGCTGAACGCATAGAACAGGAGCTAATAGCAGCATAAACTTCAGCTACATAAAGTCCACCTTTGAACAATGAATTAGAAGAAATACTAAACAGCATAAATAATACTCTGAAACTACATATATATGAAAACAAAACCTGCACTTTCTGCCAACATAAAACCAAATTTTCCAACCGAAATTACCACACTTTCAAGCATATAATATAAATGCCTATAACTTACTAAACTAAATAATAAGAGCATCAAAATCAAAGTCTACTCAAAGTTCGCCATTTAGAAATTCACATTATAGCAATCTGTTTGAACTTTGAAATCCATCCGATGGTGGTGGCAAGACATGCAAAGCTCCTCCTCCTTGCTCCTCATTCTGAGATTGAACTGGAACATTTTGAAAGATAGATTCATTAGGTTGACTGTCCCAACCCATAACATCACCACAACCTGGTTGATTAGACCAATCAATAGGTCGATTAATCCAGTCCTCAAAGTCACCAAATTGATCATTAGTCCAGTCCATAAACAAACCAAGTTGATTAGTTGAATCTAGTGGCACATCAACTTGATTACTAAAATCTACCATCTCATTCTTATCACTAAGTGGCTTTAAATCTTCAAATATGGGTTGGCTTTGAGGGATGTTTTGCAAGCAATTGAGTTGGCTTGGATATGAGGAGGTAGCATTAGCACTTTCTTGCGCCATTGTTGGAATGTAACCAAAGCAAGCATCAACTTGTTGCATGTTCATTCCATGATTACTAGCTCCATCAAACTGATTTATTGAATTTGTAAAATACACCCTCCCATTATTGTTAGGAGTTGGGGTGATTTGGCTTGGAATATGGGAGGAGGAAGCACTTCCCCAAGCCATGTTTTGCATGATGTTGTTGGCTTCACTTTGATGCTTGTTTTGCAACACATGATCACAAGCCATAATCTTAGCATTCACCTGAGTAATTAAAGCCCTCAATTGCTTCTCTTCCATGTTTATGAAACTTGGATCCCAAGTTGGATACTTGATGTTACTGATCTGTTTATGCACTTTGGAAATGTCAGCTTCAACCATGTTCTTCCTATTCTCAAAAAAGTCTTCAATACCAAAGGTCTTGGGAGGTCTCTCATTCTTCTGAGACTCATACTTTTGAAGGATGGAGTGTACCAATACAGCCTCTTTAGGCCAAGTTACTGGTCCAACATGATCATTATCATACACAATCAAGCAGGCTTCAACTCCACACATCTTAGTAAATTGATCGATTTTTCTGATAAGTACGTTCCTTCTCTGCTTTAAAGTTGCTAAACGACATCTCTCATTCGAGATGCATTTCATGGTTATTCTTGCACGACCCATATTCTATAAAACAAACAAACATACAAAAATTGTCAATAACATATAACTTGGTTACAAAATACGATTTTTTTTTTAAATCAAAAGAGTCATGCCTTTGCATCAAAATAAGAGCTATGTTTCCAACAAGGTAGATCCTATAACCCATAAAGATCCTCTGCTACATGCTCTATATTATTGAAAATAGAATAAAACATATTATAAAAGACTAAAGACATAAGAGGGCTACCCCTCAAAGTTAACAGCGACTAAATTTATAACTAGGGAGATCAATAATAATAACTTTTAAATTACCTGGCAGAAGGAAGAAGAAGCTGAGTGGAGAAAGTGAAAAGGAGATCAAAGCCTAAAGAGAAAAAGAGTGTTTGTTACCTCAGTGATATATATATTTAACACCCAACCTAGCCTATTCTCCATCAAATCAAATCGCGCGTTTTGGTGATATAATTGATTGATTTATAAGATTTGGTCTCTGTAATATTTTCTATAAATTAATTTTAATTTGATCAAATATAAATTTCAATGCAAGATTTGGAGGTCGTATGAATTTATTGATTGATTTGAGTCTAATAAAATTTAGAATAAATTGGTTATCATTGATGTAATAGGTAATTATTATATATATGATATGATTTATGATAAAAATTGATATAAATTTTCTGGTAGTAATTATTGTCAAAATATCTAAATTAGATTGAGAAAATAACAATGTTGGATTTTCGTTGTTCAACTTTATCTTCTATTTGCTTTTCTCACCGCTCCACCTATTTAGACAGGTGTAAAACGAAATTGTTATAAATACTAATCCAATAATCCTAACTACACCAATTATAGTACTAAATACAACTCCAAATTCTTTCACTTAGCTTTCTTGATTCTGAGGTCAGAAGCTGTAACAATGGCCAAATTCGCCACCGAGCAGATGGTTTCCTTTCAATTCCTAGCAGGTCTTAGGGTGCTTGCGGTTGATGACCCCACTATTCTTGAAACCATTAAGAAAATATGTTTTCAATGTTATATTATCATGGTTAGTTATTTGTACATATTTAATTGTTAATGTTTTTTAAAGGGTAAATAGTTATTTTTATTCTTGAATGTGTAGTGCGTGCACTAATTTGTTCATAAAAAATGAAAATTCAAATTTTAGTTATCGAAAATGAGAAAAGTGAAACAAATTCATCTATCTGTTAACTTCTATCCATTACCGTTAATGAAAGAATCCACCTGACACATTCAAGGACGAATTTGTCATTGTTCTACACATTCAGGGACAAAAATGATTATTTACCTAAAATATAATTTAATTTTTATCTTATTTCCCTTTTTTAATCGTTACAAACATACGTGATAATAAATACTAAAAATATAGGAAAACAAACATAAGTAAGAAAAAACATAATAATAAACATAATATTGATTAATAAGTATAATTTGTCTGTTGCTATAAAATTTCTATTATGATAATATTAGACAGCAACAAAATCAAGTTGAGTTTCATTTTTTTTGTGTAAGAATTAACTTAATGATTCTGCATTTTTTCTAAGTCTCATATTTTGGATAAGCTACTGTCACATTAGAAATTTTAGAACAATAGAGAGATTATGCTTATTAATTATTATAATACTTATTATTATGTTTATTTTAACTTATGCCTGCTTTCCTATTTTTTTTAAGTACTTGTTGTAATGTTATGTTTGCAACGATTAAAAAAGAAGAGAAAATGAAGATTAAATTATATTTTGAATAAATAGTCATTTTTATCTCTGAATGTGCAGAACACTCACAAATTCGTCTCTTGTTACTTAGACTCTTTCATTAACAGTAAGGAATGAAAGTTAAAAATGGATGAATTTGTCTCATTTTTTTCACTTTTAAGAACTAAAATTTGAATTTCTATTTTTCGAGAGGATGAATTTATCAATACTCTGCATATTTAGAAAAGAAAATGATTATTTTTTTTTTTAAATCGTGCAGTTGTTGATTTTGCCTTAGTTGTTAATTTGTAACTTTTATTAGGTTGTAATGCACGAGTTGATATTGAGTGCATAGACGGGGTTGAGGATTATTATGCGGAGTTTGTTTTGGTCTGGTTGTACATATTTTAGCTTGCTCGACTTTTTTCTTTTCTTATATATTTATAAACAGGATGTTGTGACCGATGCAATTAGGAAACAATCCCAATAAGGTAAGCACCCTTTTGCTAAGAAGATCAAAACCCACCCGCATCATATAATATATAAATGATTAAAATATATTTTTTATTCATGTAAATATATCAAAATTTATATTTCGTTCTTATAAAATTTTGTATTTATTTTTTGTCTTTGTAAAATCATAATATATTAATTTTTAGTTCAAAATTAGGTTTGAACTCATTCAAACCTGCATGATATTTTTTTATATTTATATATTAAAATACAATTTTTTTGTTATAAAACACCACAAATTGTAAAAAAATATACAAAAATTAAAATATAATTTGTGGAGGTTAAAAACCTGCCACAAATGACAATTTCTTTTCAACATCATAATGACTTAGTGCCATCACCATCAAACATCATAAAAAACATTCTTGTACGAATTTCTTCCTTTCTTCACTACTCCCATCGTTGGAATCCCATCGTCAGAATTTCTTTCCCTCATCCTCGACCTTCAATAGTGTACAAGAGAAAGAGAAGGAAAAGAGAAAGAGCCTACAGGTGTCAATTTTTTATTGGATAGGCATTAGACACGTAGGTTTTGATTCATCCAAACCTAGTTCCAAGCTTAAAAGTAGCACATTGTGATTTTATGAGGACGAAAAACAGATAAATTTTTTTATAGGGACGAAATTCAAACTTTTATATATTTGCATGGACAAAAAACATTTTAATTTATATAAGTATACAAGGAGAGAATATACAAAACACTTGGGGGCAAAACCAAACCTAAGGCAAACAATGTTAAGAAAGCCTATAAGAGGGAGGCTCCTCTGTCTTTATCTAAGCTATTGTTTAATAAAAAAAATGGAGAGTCCCACCAAGTAAAACCTAAGTGCTGAGCACCAAAAGAGGCAAGTCTATCATCATTAGTCTTTCAATATATGTGAGAGATCCTAAAATTGAAAGTAGAAATTAAGTAAATACAATTAGTCCATCTATTATATAAAGTCCAAGAACCAAAGAGCTGGTTTTAAAAGCTTGGAGAAGCAAAGTGGAGTCCATTTCCAGCCAAAGATGACTCCAACCTCTGTCAATGGTTGTTTCAATAGCAATAATAGCCACCATAACCTCTGCAAAAAATGCAGTTTGAACCCCTAAGTTAAGAGAAAAATCTCCTATGAAAGAAACATTATTGTTGATGAACAATCCCCCACTACTAGCCATACCAAGGCTACCCTAGGCAACCCCATCAGTGTTACATTTAATCCAAGGATGAGAGGGAAACTTCAAGAGAACTTGCTTAATAGAGGTATCCTTCCTCGGATGACTGCTGATTGAGAATCTAAGAAGCACGGACGCGGCACTTCAACGCGTGTCCCGCGTTGGACTCGCACCGGACACGACTCCGGTGCGACGCGGTGTCCATTGCTTCCACCGTCACCGGACACGGTTGGACAGCCGGACACGCACGATTGGATGCGGTCCAACAAGTGGACGCGGACACCTCAACTGTTTTTAATATTTAATAAAAAAAATGCTTACCAAATATGAAAACGGTTCTCATTCTCATGCCTTTCTTCTTCGTCTTCTCCTTGTCGTTTCCCACAAGCAAACCAAACGCCTCCCTCACTGCACGTTGTCGCCTCCATTTCCCCGTGCAGGTAAGCCCTTGTTTCTCTTTTCTAATTTGCTCAGCTGCTCCCTGTTTCTTTTCATATGCGCTGCACGTCGTCGCCTCCCCTGTTTCTCTTTTCTAATTTGCTCAGCTTCTCCCTTCCGTGTTATTGCTTTTTGTTTCTTTTTTGGTTTTTGGTATGCGCTGCCCTTTCTAGTTTCTTCATAGTGAACAAACATTATTAATTTATTATTAAGATAATAGATACTATGAATACAACAGTATAGGTATGGCAGACCTTGTCGAAAGCAGGTATGACAAGCCTTATCGAAAGCTTTTTAAAAGGTCACTAATGTTTTACTACTCTTTTAAGTATTTAATTTTTAAAAGGTTTTTTATTCATTTTTTTTCTGAAAGCTTTTTATTTGTATTAGTAAAAAACAAGGTGATTTCTCTTATAATACGAAACATTCCTTAATTTGGTGGCATTTGGTTGATAAGCTCGTAGCTCTTGCATAGTGTTTTGGTTTAGAATTTAAATGACTGCCTACCTCTAATCATATCCTGTTTTGAATAAAATTAAGCTACAACATGGCCAGTAAGACAAGAATAGCATTGATTAGAAATTACTTTTTGTTGTTTGTTTTTTTACTTAGAAATTGTTTACATTGATTTTTATTTTTTTTAAATTGTTGTAGAGATGAGTGCTTCTAGTCCTAGTCAAGCTAAAGAACAAGATGACGATACCAAACCAATGTAGCTGGAGATGATTTTGGATCACTTGATGATTGTGGTATTTTTGAAATTGCTAGTTTGTTTTTAGATGAACCAGAGTTAGAGGGTATCTTTTTCAATGATGATTGCTAATTTATGGAATTCTTGAAGACTTGAAGTTGCTAATTCATCATCTTGCTTTATAATTTTTTTTTTGGTAAAGAAACAAAGCGTCCAAATTGTATAATGAAGTCTTTTAGTATTTTTTGTGAGACTCATTATCATAGGAAAAGTTCTTTTGAGATGATGATGAATATATAAATCTTGATTTTCAATTTAGATCTTTTATGCATATCGCTCATATTTAATTTTATGTAATTTTATTTTATTTAATTATATATATATATAGCCGTGTCCGTGTCCTATATTTTGGACATTACAGATGTCCACGTGTCCGTGTCCGTGTCCGTATCGTGTCTGGTGTCCGTGTCAGTGTCGGTGCTTCATAGCTAAGAATCTTTTGAGGAAATTAAAATCCTCAATGGATTTGGACATGGTTCTAGATGAGATAGACCCCACAATATGAAATGTTGTAGTAACTTTCATAATGATGTCCTTGAAAGGTAAGTGGTGACCTTCAAAATTGATGGTATTCCTTCTAACCCAGATGTTAAAGATTGAGAAAGTAATAGCAACCAGCACCACATCCTGAACTTGAGGAGCCCTCTTTTGAAAGCAAAAGGAGAGAAGATTCTGCATAGAAGATAGATTCAAAAAGCAGCCAAGGATGTTCCTAAGCCAATCCCAGATTTCCAGCACAAAAGGACAAGATAAAAACAAATGATGGATAAATTCATAGGCACAATTGAAATTGGCACAAACAGAAGTTGGGATGATCCCTCTCTTCCATAAGTTATCATCCGCAGGAAACTTATTTTGGATGGCCCACCAAAAAACCACAGACTTCAATGGCGGGATAGACTTGTTCCAAATAAATTTTTCCCAGTGGACATGATTAGCTTTAGGGAACAAGAAGAAATAAGCCACTTTGAGGGATAGGCCTCCATTTTGGGACAACTAACAAACCAATTTGTCATCATATTTAACAAAAGGTATGGTTAACTTTTGAATATCAACAACAATATCAAGGAATCTACTAGATAAAAAAGAAGGGAGATTCCATTTACCATGCAACCAAAAATCACTGACTTTGGCTTTAAGAGTAGAGTAAGCAGACTTGAATTATCCTTCCCAATGAGCCAACTTGAATTACCAATAATGAGACTAATGATATTCTTGATACCTGTACTATCCAGGACCCACAAAATATACATGGCATCCTACATGACACTCAGAGACGTGAGTCCACCCTCCACGTCAGCCCTGCTACAGAAGCGTGGACGCCTGACCCTTAGCAGTTGGGTTCCCTAATAAAAAGGTTTATCTCTAATCTACTAATATTCAAATGTATTTTGAAATCTTATCTATTGGTAGGTAATTAATTATCTATAAGGTAACACATTATCTACAAGGTATGATTATCTTCTACCTTTTATCTATAAGCAAATATTTATTTCTAACATTTTCTATAAACTCCCGGCTATTATCTATAAGCTAGAAATTATTTGCAAAGGCTTCAATAGCCCTAAAAACAAGGACCAGCAGTCACACCCAATTTCTATAAATACAGGTTCCATCGAACCCCTCTACACATGATCCATCACACACTCAACACACAAGCAACAACAAGCTTGTGCCCCTCTCTCTCTTCCACTCACTCGAGCTATACTTAAGCATTTACTTGCTTTACTTTCCTCACTCATACACGACACATGGTACTTCTTGTACGACTCAAAGGAGTTAAGGAAATCCCAGGCTGAGCTGGAAGGAAGCTGGAGGGTAATGAGTCGAGTGCGCATAATCATAATGCGCACAAGTGAACTCTTCTTTTTCTGCGTCCTCAATTTTTGATTCGGAATGCAAAAGAACGTTTGCATCGTCTAAGTCTGAACTAAGTGAAGGAGAGGAGCGAGGGGTGGAGATTTTGTCATGACAGGGGTTACCACCGAAACTGAGGGGGAGCTTGGAGCAAGGTTTGGAGATGCAGAGGAGTTCAAAGTTGGACCAACTCTTGTCGTAGATGTGGGCTTGGTCGAGGCGGCAGTCGCCATTGAGGACCTCAATGACGGTGTAGTTGATGCAGTTCTTGAGGTCGAGGAGGAGGTCAAAGTTGCGAAAGCCGACGTTAATGTTGACAATGACAACAGAGAAGCCCATGTGGTGGGGGTTTAGGTTTGGGGTTTTTTGGGGGTTAAGGTTTTTTGTGGTTCAACTGGAGGAGAGGGGAATGAGGGCAAAGGAGGAATATGGAGTTGGGGGCGGTGGTAGCACCGAGGAGAAAGTGGAGAGAGGGTAATGGAAAGAGGAGAGAGGGAGAAGGAAAACAAGAAGAAGACAACAAGCAAGCGAGAGAAGAGAACGGATGTGAGGTTTGTGAACATGAGAGGAAAGGACGTGAGGGGGAATAAAATTAAAATTGTCCACATTCAAAGATGATTTCGTGAAAACCGTCTTTGAAATGTTCATTGTATTTACAAAATTGTCATTGTTATACAAACAAAGACAATTTTTCGACAATCATCTTTGACATTGCGTTGTAAAAAAGAGTTGTTTTAGTAGTGTTATTACCTTCACGATATATGTGGGAGACATCAAAACTTATAGAATCCAGAAGAAATAGACAATTTGCCCATCTAACTTGTAGCTTCTAGGGGACCAACTTTGGCTATTTAAAAGCAGAAACAACCAAACTCGAATCACATTCCAGCCACAAATGATGCCAACCTTTACTATGTGCAAGTTCAATAGAAGTCATAACAACAGAAATTTCAGCATGAGTAGCACAATTTATTATGCCTAGCAAAATAGAGAAACATCCAAGCACATTCCCTTGAAAGTTACAAAAGATGCCACCCCTCTAACAGGACCAATAACTCCTTTCGCAACCCTTTCTGAATTGCACTTTACCCATCCCAACAAAGGGGGTGCCATGTAATTTGCTTGATAGAAGGCGCCTTGGCCACAAATTAAAATAATTTTATTATGTAAAATTATTTAAATTTTCATTTTTATAATAATTGGTTTTACATAAGGAAATAATTCATAATTTTCTTAAAAAATAATACTTCGGCTTTAGAATACTTTAAATTGAAACTTAGGTAAAAACTATGAAAATTAAGAGAGAGAGAGAGAGAGAGAGAGAGAGAGAGAGAGAGAGAGAGAGAGAAGAAACAAGTCGTGGATAAACTCCCGACTTCAGCTTTACAATTAATTATCAAAATAAGGAGTGTCCGATGAAGATATTTGAGTGTAAACCTATCTCTTTGATAGGTTGTATGTATGAAGTGTTAGCTAATCTATTGGAAAATAGACTGATAAGGGTGACTCAACATATTATTGGGGATACTTAGTCAACTTTCATTCAAAATAGGAAGATTTTGGTGGGGGTGCTTATAGCAAATGACGTTGTAGATGAGGCCATAAGGAATGGTAGGGAGTTGATTATGTTCAAAGTAAATTTCAAGAAGGCATATGATTCGATAGACTGGGAGTATCTTATGTCTACTATGGAAGGGATGGGTTTCCCAGTAAAGTGGACGAAGTGGATTTATGAGTGCTTAGTAACGACTTTGGTCTCTATGCTTCTGAATGGTAGTCATACCAAGGAGTTTCACCTTGGTTGTGGGTTGAGATATGGATCCTTTATCACATCTCTTGTTCCTTATAGCTGCAGAAGAACTGAATATGTTTACTCAAATGATTCATAAGAACGAGTTTTCAGGAGTGCAGGTGGATGGCCTGTGTCAACAAATATCCCACCTATAATTTGTTGATGATACCTTGGTGTTTGGAAGCAAATTTTAGTCTAACAGTTGAGCAATAAAGGTGGTATTCAAACTATTTGAGGTAGTTTCTGGCCTTAAAGTAAATTTTCCTAAGAGTTTGTTAGTGGGAGTTAATGTATAGGAAACTAGTTGGAAGAAGCGATGTTTGTACAAAATTGTAAAGTTGGTAGGTTACTTATGAAATATTTGGGGTTACCTATTGGTGTTGATCCTAGGAAAAAAAGAACATGGGAGTTGGTCGTGGAGGTAATCAAGAAGAGGCTAAGGTCTTGGGCTACAAAACAATTGTCTTTGGGTGGAAGAGTATTGGTGATGAGAATCCTGAAACTGGCCAAATACAGGCTAAAGGCCCAAGTGGAGAAGGGCGAAGGCCCAAGTGGAGAAGGACAAAGCCCCCGAGTGGAGAAGGATGAAGGCCCAAGTGGAGAAGGATGAAGGCCCAGATTAATTTGAAGGCCCAAGTTAAATATGTTTTTTAGTTATAATTTTTTATTTATTGTAATTTTGGCCCAAACTGTTTAAAAGACCCATGTCTATTTTATCTTTTTGTTCATATACACTATAAGTATTGGTTTTTGTTTTCAATAAAAAAAAACTTTTGGCATTTGATAAAATTTGGTGAGAGTTTCTCTCTGGGTTCCTTGTTGAACCAATCTCAGACTTATCAAGGTAATCCTTGTGGCGTCTACCCTGACTTATCTTCCTTCACCGGAAGAGGCGTCTACCCTGACTTATCTTCCTTCATTGGAAGTGGCGTCATCCAAATCTCCATAGCCTGTATCAAACGTTCTGCCCCGTAAGGTTCACATCATCTGGTATCAGAGCTTCGGCTCTTGATACAGGTTCTATCCTATCCTATCCTATTTTTTTTCTTTGTAATTTGTCTAGGTTCGTGTTTTTGTCCTTATTCTGTTATTTTCGTTCTTGTTTGCATCTTGTTTCGTTCTTGTTTGGGTCTTGTTGCATTGTGGTGTTTTGTCCTTGTTCTGTTATTTGTTTTCTTGTTTGTGTCTTGTTGCGTTCTTGTTTGTGTCTTTGTTTCGTTCATGTTCATGTTCTTGTTCTTGTCACGTTTTTGTTCTTGTTCTTGTTTCTTGTTTCTTTCAGACTTTGTGTCAAAAAAGAAAAAAAAAATCTGTTTGAGTTCTGTATCAAGTTAAAAAAAAAGTTGCAGAAATTTTGAAAAAAAAAAGAGAAAGAAAGTGGATGTTCGATCTTTGAACACGAAATTGAGGCAGTTAGAGGTGTTTCATTTGGCAAGAAAAGCGTGGACCAGATCCCCTTATCTAGATTCTCCTCTGAATTTTGAGCGTTTTGATATATAGTGGGCCTCAAACGGACAACCGTAGCAAAAGTTATGAGCATTTGAAGTTTACTGGTCATATGTGTTATCTTATCTGTTATCCTATCTACTATCTTATTTGTTATCATATTTGTTATCCAAATTAAATCTAAATTTGTTATCCAAATCCAATCTAATATGTTATCCAAATCAAATCTAATATATTATCCAAATCAAATCTAATCTTTTATCCAAATCAAATCCAATCTGCTATCCAAATCAAGTCCAAGTTTTTATCCCAAATCAAATCTGTTACTCAGTCTGTGATAATTATATTGTCTTTCCTTTTATTTTATATTACCTTGTGTGTCTAATTTGGTCCATTCAGGAACATAAGAGAGAACATGAGTGGTAAAAGGCAAGAGTGAAAACATCACACAACAGCCTATATTGAGAGCATCAAACACGAGTGAATTACCATCAAAGAGAGAAACACATGAGTAGAGTGTGGTGAGGTCCTGAATTTTTTTTTAATTACTGCAAAATTCTTTGTTCCTTAATCATGGCAAGAGTTGGTGACAATGGTGGTGTATATCATCAACTAGACAGATCTCAGCGCTTATTTCTGGACGCGATGACTACACAAATGCAACGTTTGTTGAACCGTAACGAAGAAGAGCTCTACAGACGAATAGCCAAATCTTCCTTGTTTACTCTTAAACCTTTATCCCCTAGAGAAGTGTGTGATGACCAAATCAGAATGAGAGAAAAGAGAGAACAAGAGAAAGAAAATAGTGAGGCACCACAGAGGAATATGAAAAAGAAGAGTGATACACCCGAGGATAAGAGTGATACACATAAGAGAGAGAGTGATACACATAAGAGAAAATTTAATTATTTTGCAAAGGCGAGTGAAGTGAGGAAAGTGTTACCTGCTCATGAACCACTCAATCTACAGTATTGCAAAGAGAGTAAAATTTCTACTGATAATTCTAATGAGTTTACTATTCCTATTTCTCCTAGTGTTCAACCCTTATTGCAGGAATTTAAAAATGTCTTTCCTAAGGAGATTCCTCATGGACTGCCACCTTCAAGACACATAGAATATCAAGTTGATCTCCTTCCAAAAGCTTTATTGCCTAACAGGCCAACTTACAACAGCAAGCCCCAAGAGACTCAACATAAGGATGCACAGACCAAAGTTGAGTATGTGAAAAGATTGTATGACCAAGTGAAGGTGCAAATTGCAAAGAAGAATAAAAGCTATGCCAAGCAAGCTAACAAGAAAAGGAAGGAAGTGGTACTTGAACCTGGTGATGATCCTGGACATTTGAGGGCAAATGTTTTCCAAGAAGGAGGGAATGATGAGAATCCTGAAACTGGTCAAATACAGGCTAAAGGCCCGAGTGAAGAAGGGCGAAGACCCAAGTGGAGAAGGACAAAGCCCCCAAGTGGAGAAGGATGAAGTCCCAAGTGGAGAAGGATGAAGGCCCAGATTAATTTGAAGGCCCAAGTTAAATATGTTTTTTAGTTATAATTTTTTATTTATTGTAATTTTGGTCCAAACTGTTTAGAAGGCCCATGCCTATTTTATCTTTTTGTTCAGATACACTATAAGTATTGGTTTTTGTTTTCAATAAAAAAAAAACTTTTGGCATTTGATAAAATTTGGTGAGAGTTTCTCTTTGGGTTCCTTGTTGAACCAATCTCAGACTTATCAAGGTAATCCTTGTGGCGTCTACCCTGACTTATCTTCCTTCACCGGAAGTGGCGTCTACCCTTACTTATCTTCCTTCACTGGAAGTGGCGTCATCCAAATCTCCGTAGCCTGTATCAAACGTTCCACCCCGTAAGGTTCACATCAATTGGTGTTTTTGAAGTTTGTCCTATTTGAAATTCTGATCTATTACCTCTCCTTCTTCAAGATTCCTTCAGGTATTGCTTCTCAAATTGAATCTCTTTTTAAACATTGCACTTTAGGATTGAAATAAGGACCGTAGGAAGATTTATTGGGTGTCACGGGAGAAGGAATGTGTGCCAAGGAAGTAGGTGGTTTAGTGGTGAGAGATGTGAGAAGTCTTAATTTAACTCTTTTAGAAAAATGGAAGTGGAGGGTGATGGTTGAAAAAGGGAGCTCCTGGTATAATGTTTTAGCAGGCATCTATAGGGAGAAGGGGCAGATTTCTAGGAATGAAAAGAAAGGCTTAAGTTGGTGGAAGTCGATTTGTAAGCCTGAGGTTGGGGTAGGGGTTGAGGAGTTGGTGGTTTAGTGATGCTATTGTGAGGAAATTGGGATTAATTAAGGTTTTACTTCCTAAAATTTTTTGAAATTCAGTTTTTAATCTCTAATCTTTTTTTTTTCTGTCTGGTCAAGGTCACACAAACACCAGCATTGGAATAAAGGTAAGGAATAAAAAGTTTAAGGATAGGGCCTAAAATCAAATTTAGAAAAAGTTTAAGGATGAAAAATTTAGTTAACCCAAAAAATACCGGCCAAATGATCTCCGTTAATAAAATAAAGATATTAACAACTAAAAACTATTATAAAAGGATTTTTTCTTTCTTCAGCTTCTAGCTTCTCTTGCTCCCATTCTTCCTTTTTTTTTTTTCTTCTCCGCGGACAATGTTGGTGGGGGAGCCGACGACAAAAGCAATGACAAGTTCGTAGATTCAAAAATCAAATTTCCTTTTCTCTCTTTTTTTTTTTTTTTCTTTCTTTCCCATATTTGCTCCTTCCTCTCTTTCCACTTCTCCTTTCTGATCCCCTCCACAACTCCCAACAACCACCACACTTTCCCATATACAAACATCAACAACAACCAAATCCCCTTGAACAAATTATAAAACAAATATAAGAAATCAAGAACAACGAAATCATAGAAATTGAAAAATAAAAAATTGAACAAATTTAAAACTAACTACAAAATTCATATCCGAGAGGCCCTTTTGAAGAATTATAAAATAGATGTGAAAATGAAGGTAATGCAACAAAAAATCAGCGGAGAAGAAGGCCTCGTCGGAGGGTCATGGGGTAGGGTCATCGAAGCCGAAGAAGCTGGAGACGAGGGTCATGGGGTCGAGGTTGGCATTGCCAGCGACGGAGAAGAAGGCCTCAGCGGAGGGACACAGAACGTAATGGTTAGGTAAAAAACTGACATTTTGTGGCAATTTTTATCCGGCAATATCTTTATTCCCTTTGATGGTATTAACTTTAAATGAATGGAAAGACTACTTTAAACTAATTTAAAAATAATAAAGAATTAAAATAACAAAAGAGTAATGGGTTTTGTTTTGGGGTTGCTTTTTTTTTTTTTCCCCTGTATTCAGGTTCATAGGCTAACTTGGTACTCCTTGTACCAGTGTTAGTGTTTATTAACAATAATCTGTTTTCTTGGCCTTGTCAAAAAAAAAAAATGTTACTGTTTCTTATAGAAAGTTTTGTTTTTTATTTTTTTTTGTTGATAATTCTTTTTTATGATGCAGTTATCACATTCTCTGATGCCCCACTTGCTTTGAATTATGTACGGGAAAATAAAGGTTGCGTTGATGTGATTCTAATTGAAGTTCACATGCCAAATATGGATGGCTTTCAATTCCTTCATCGTGTGGGCAAGGAGATTAATGTTCCTGTTATCAGTATGTGACTAATTAAACTTGTTCTATAAATTAATTTTTATGTATGTTTTGGACTTGTTTTGCTTATCATAGTGCAATATGCAGTGATGTCTCATGATGATGCTACGAGTGCTCTGATGAAGGCTGTTACACATGGGGCTTCTGATTATTGGATTAAGCCTCTGCATCAAAACCAATTCAGGATTTTGAGGAAGCTTGTTGCTAGAAAACTCCGGATTGAAAATAATCCACCAAGAAAAGATAATTCTGATTTTGCTTCTTTTATTGTTGATGCAACAATGAGCGTCCCAAAAAAGAGAAGCTCCAATTCCAAAGAATTTGATTTTTATGAATCGGATGATTGTTATGCACCCCCAGCAAAGGAGCACCGTGTAGTATGGTCAGAAGAACTGCATCAAGAATTTGTCAATGCTGTGATGCAAATTGGGCTTGATAGTATGATTATTTCTTCATTTCATATGATTATTTTCTTTGTTGGTATTCCAATACATGAATATATGTCAGACATAATCGTATGCCACTTAAAATTTTCGCCTTGATTGTTTTTCAGAGGCAGAGCCAAAGAGGATTCTTGAAGTGATTAATATCCCTGGTTTGACAAAAGAGAATGTTGCTAGTCATTTGCAGGTTGGTTTCCTTATGCATTTGAAATTTAGAATAGTTCAGTATAACTTCTATAGTCAATTAATTGAAATTTGAGTGTAGCTGGTATGTAGAAGCTTTAAGCATAATTGAAATGTAGATGCCAATTAGTTTGTTTTCAATCCAAACTGAGGTACTTGCATTTTGTGGTTCTAAACATGTAATTAATGTTGTTTCTTTATTCTTGGTAATTATTTGTGATTGGCAGAAACATAGACTTTATTTGAAGAGATCTAGTGGAATGACACTGCAACAAAATGGGATGCCATTTCCTAACACAATCTCAGGGATTACAGAATCCAATATTGTTTTCAGATTGTTTAAAATGAGGTTTAGTGGAATGACACTGCATGTTTATAGAAGGGTGGTTTGTTATTCAGACTCCACCTTAGATATTGATGATTTGGTTCTAAACAGCTTCCACCAGTTTCACCTATTCAGCAATGAGATTTTCAGGATTTGACAGCTTTTGAATAAAGATTAGATGGTCTCCTGGAAAAACTTGGGGTGGAGCATGGTGATCCCTTGGTGGTGCTTACTGGTCCTCCTTTGTCTCATAGTCTAGCTCTTCAGGCGGATATGATGGGAATTCATTTCCTAGACTAGTTTGTAGTTTCTGTCTTGTTTTTTTCCCCCTCTTTTCTTCTTGTAACAAAAGCAAATATGGAAAGGATACTAGCTAGTAGCCATTGTTGATAAATGATATATTAAATTGTTTTGACAGCTTCAGTGTTTTGTGAATGCAATGTATATTAATGATAAAGGGATCATTCAATTTCAGTGTTGGAAATTACAAGAAACCAGACGTATATTCATTTAGGCTAAATTTTAATTTTAGTCTCCATATATTTTTGAATCTGCGATTTTAGTATTCTTATGATGACATGGCGCGCATCTGTTGTAAAGCAATAGATAATTAATTTTAAAAAAAAAGAATTATAAAATTATGCATATTTTAGAAAGGGAAAAAAATAGTAATTGGCTCTTCCAAATAAACAGATAAATGGTAAAGTGATGACCCACTAAACTAAGATAACTTTTGTTCCATTGGTCAACTCTAGGAAACGTAACCATCTTAATAAAGAACTGAATTGTAAGACCCACAAAGAAGTGTAAGTGTGTAACAGACAAAAGATGATGCAAGTGGTGAGTGTAGATGTTGTCCTTTTATTTAGCAAACTATTTGGTGTTACGTGCCTTTACCTGTCTTCCATACAACTCTAACTCTTTCCAATTAGTGGGCACTTACTCTTTTGTCTCCTTTTTTTCCGGGTCTGTCTGTTCTTCTACTTTGTTTCTCATCAAGTGGAAAGTCATGTCACGTTTATCTGTTGTGCATTTCATTATATTATATATTAAGTAGCCATTGTTGCTGAATGTAAGTAATATTGAGTGTCCTCCTTGGTTTTGCTTCAATTATGGCTTTCTCTTCTTTCTTTTCCCATTCTCCATTGGCATTGAAGGTACAGTTTCCATGTCTAATTGATATGCTCCCAGTGCTTCTTTTTTCATTTGAATCATGAGTTGAATGAATATGATATTACTAATGAAAATGGCACTAGTGTATCTTTTCATATTGGAGATTGATGTTTACCATTCTATGGATGGATTTATATGCTAAGGGACAAGTTGGTACTACAAAGGAGTTATATATGTCAAAAAGTTGGTTCTTTGTGTGTCATAAAACCCATAGATTCATGCAATTGTCTTGCACACATAAAACTATCATTTTTTTTCACTTCTTGCTATGAAACTTTGCATTTGGTCTGAGATAATAGAAAGAATGAGTTTGTTCATGTGATCCTTGCATATTGAACTGGGTTGATATGTTATTTATATAATCATCTGCACAACCTGGTTATTTTAAACAAATCAGATGGACCAAGTACTTTATTTATTCAGATTGATTGTGGGTTCAAGAAGGTTGCTTACAATTGAGGTTCTATTTCTTATAGATTGATCGCTTGGGGCAGACTATAAAACCTTGTGGTACAGTTGAGAAGGGGCAAAAGTTTTCTTTCCCTATCAGAAGTAATGGTGGTGAGCTTGAACTTTGTTACCAGAGTCAACTTAATCAGAGAAGTAGAGTCAACCTAATCAGAGATTGGAGTTTCATAGGAGGATCAAGAATTGTTGTTAAACCAAATTTCGTGAGATTGGTTCCTTTTCGAAAAGCCAGTCGTGTCTATGCTTCATGTAATCCTTTTTTGTGCCACATTTACTAAATTTGAAACTCGTTTTTACTATACCAAGAATAGTAAGTCTGGAACCGGTCCAAATTAATTTAAGCACTCTAACAAGGTTATGTTTTAAGCATTTTTGGTTTTGCACAAAGATGGTATTATCACATGTCACCTAGTTTTTTAGCTAGAAGCTGGAGGTTCTGTTATAGGTCTCTGTTCTTTAAATTAAATTAAACTTGAAGTTACCGAATAGAGGAATTGAGATATGGGAATGCATTTAAAAAGTTAGCTTGCCTCTTGTGGTGGGATCTCCTTAACCTAAATTATTATTGCACACTCAAAGCAATGTCAACTGTGTATTACCATATTAATTGACCTTTTTACTTTAAATAAAGTACATATTGGAAGAGGTGCATGTTACACCTGATAAAATTTTGTAAATGATTCTGCAAGGATGGAAATCTTCTTTTTGTTTTCTTTTCATTATTCTCTCATTACGCACAGGGGAATTGATTGAAGGGGCTAAATTACTTAAAATCATTCTGGTTGAGTGTACAAAAGTTTTTTTCCATGGTTTAATTTTTTTCTATTTTCATGCATAGTATAATATGGATGAATGTGTCTATTATTCTATAAGACAAACAGTGTCATTCAATTATCATAAACTCTTTTGGTCTCATTTATACTATCTGAATTAATCTCATTGAACATTCCCGTTTTTGGTATAACTGGTGGTGACTATTTCCTATATTAATTTTTCTACCATCATGTTGTAGGGTTGTCAGGATCACAACTTGCTAGCAGCGCCTTTACACTGGGAACAACAGCAGTGCTACCATTTTACACACTCATGGTTCTAGCTCCAAATTCTGAGCTAGTATGTTTCTTTCTATATTTGGAAAGCATCTTCAATTTGTTAGCTCTTGAGAATACTATAATTACCTTTTTATCACAAATATATGTAACATGCATGAAAATATTTAGGACAAATTACACTGACACTCTCTGTGGTTTTTGAAATTTCCAACATCACCCTTTCCCTGTTACCGCCTACAATAACCGGCCTTAATTGTTTGAAACACATTACACCATGTACTCTTGTTATATGGTGTATCTTTATAAGAGAGTTACTACAGGTGTTAAAAAAGTAAGGATATCATGTGAATTTTCAATAAATCACACGGGATGTCAATGGAATTTGTCCAAATATTTATGTTATTTGCTGATATGCATATAGGCTCTCTTTTTCTCCTTTCCTCTGTATATATTTGTTCTACAGTACCAAATTATATGTTGGGTGTGTTCTGATATTCTTCTTGCTCATTTGTTTTGATTTCTGTAATTCATGAGACGTGCCTTATTCATTTTTCCTGAAATTCAAAAATGCAGACTAGGAAGTCTATGGAAAGTAGTGTACCATATGTAGTGCTTGGCATTCTATATGCATATTTGTTGTACCACTCTTGGACCCCTGAGACAGTTGGACTTATTTTTGCAAGTAAATACTTGCTACCAGAGGTGTGTATTCATCAATAAAGTTATATTTCCCTTTCCAAAACAGTTATATATTACTGTGTTACCTTCTTTTATACTCGGTGCAGCTGACTAGTATAGGGAAAATGTTCTCCAGTGAGATGACTTTAGCATCAGCTTGGATTCACCTTTTGGTTATGGATCTCTTTGCTGCAAGGTTCTGCATCATTACTTTTCTTTTAAATTGAGTATGTTTTCAGTGCTTGTAAATATAATTGAAATTGATTTTAGTCCTCCAAAATTTATGTATTTTGGTCTTTAATTTTGAAATGTTTTAAATTGGTCCCATCATCATTTAGTAGTGATGTGACATACATCTAGACATAGACATGTAGTGTTAATGACCACTTTGTCGTAATGTGATGTGGCATGTCTAATGTCTGGTACATTCCAGGTTGTTAATAAGGGGTGATAGGGAGATTCTTAAAACTTCAACAATATATAAAGACTAAAACCAACAAAAAAAAAACAATTTGAAGGACTAAAACCAAAATTAGCCATTTTTGCAGTGAAAAACCTCTTTTATTTTCTTCTGCAGTTTCCTCCTTAATATTTCTACATTGTTTTATCATTCCTTAGTTATTTTTCTAATAACATGTATCTGTATGCAGGCATGTTTTTCTTGATGGATTAGAGAATCAGATAGAGACTCGGCATTCAGTTTCTCTGTGCTTGTTCTTTTGCCCTATTGGGGTTCTTAGTCATGCCATCACCAAAGAAATGACTAAAAGTGCCAGAAAAAACAAGCACAGCTTATAGAGGGCACCTACTTGCTTTCCCACATAACCAAAAAAGAAATTTAATTGAAGTTTAAGAGTTTCAGAAATTCATGTTCAAGTTTTTAAATTAAGTTACTTGTAATTTTGTTTGGAATTGTTTTCCCCTCAATCAAAATACTATTAGTATTTTGTTCCATCTCAAGTGTATAAATTATTTTGACTTGATGTTCATTACATTTTTACTTCAATTGCAAAGAAAGCTTTCCATTTTCATCCAACCTTCTTGACAATGAAACATGTTTTGTCAAGTTGCTGCACCAGGATCCTCAGGGGCATTATATTTGTCTAGAGGTTATACTAAACATGAGAAGTTGATAAGGTATATGCAACCAAACATCTTATTGTCAAGCATCTTGTTTCAAGTCATAAGTTTATTTGTTCTTCGAATTAACAAAAGTTACAAAACTGCTAAGAAAATCGACTGAAAAGCATTTTTGTCTAATAAAGAGTTAACATTTAATGTGCTTGTCCTCAGGAAAAAAATTGATCTGGGGACTGTGATAATAACAAATCATTGACGTTTGACTTGTGTCTCCAAAATTTTGTTAAGCCTAGTTGTTAAGCATGTTAATATTGTGCAATTGAAATAGGAATAAAGTTGAAAATGTAGAGTTAATTTGTTTTTTTGGTAGACATATGTAGTGTGCCTTTGTTTCCAACCTAAAGAGATGAGATAAAAATGAAGATTAAGGTTGACTCAGCTAGTTGCATTGTGTTAGCTAGGCACTAGCCTTTGTCTAGTCTTGTATCAGCGTGTTTACTGATGTAGCTCCATGTGGAGCTTGTAGGCCTTGGATCTTCTTCATCAATGGAGTCTTTTGCTTCTTGAATTTTAATGGCAGCAGAATGGAGAAGAAGAAGAGTTGAGAGGAGACGCCACTTCAAGGAGAAAATGAGTCAAGAAGAAGCTCACCACCATAGGAAGCTATGGATAAGAGTTTGAAGGTAGGAGAAGATGAGTGGAGGGAGAAGGAGAGAAGAAGCACGAAATTTTGTGCCTCAACAGAGGTCTGAACTTTGAAGTGTAATTCTCAAATGATCAAAGTTGAAAAAATGCACACACATGACCTTTATTTATAGCCTAAGTGTCACACAAAATTGGAGGAAAATTTGAATTTCTATTCAAATTTCACTTGAATTTGAAATTGAATTTGTGGAGCCAAATTTTGGAGCCAAAAATTCACTAATTATGATTAGTGAATTTCAGTTATGGTTCAGCCCACCAATCCAAGATCAAGTCCAAGATTCTCCACTAAATGTGCTTAGGTGTCATGAGGCATGTAAAGCATGAAGGACATACACAAAGTGTGACTATATGATGTGGCAATGGGGTGTAGCAAGAAAATGCTCACCTCCACCTCTAAAATTTAATTGGATTGGGCTTCTCCTAATTCAGTTAAATTTATTTTCCAACACACACATAAAATATTCACTTAATACATGTGAAATTATAAAACTACCCCTAATACAAAAAGTAGTCTAGGTGTCGTAAAATACAAAGGCTGAAAAATCCTACATTCCTAGGGTATCCTACCTACATTATGAAGCCCTAAATACAAGGACAAAAAAATAATGAAATCCTAATCTAATATGTATAAAGATAAGTGGACCCAACCTTGGCTCATCGGCTCAAAAATTTATCCTGAGGTTCATGAGAACCTTAGGGCCTTCTTCAGCGGCTCTAGCACAATCCTCTTGGAGCCTCTTGCTCATGGCTCTTGTAACTGATCCATTCCTGGGGAGGATTGCATCATCCCCTCCCCCTTGAAGAGGATTTGACCTCAAATCTGTTGGTTCCTCCTCCTCAATATCAGCTCCACCTGCAAAAGGAATTAAATCAAAAATATTAAAAGTGGTGCTGACTCCATACTCTTCTGGGAGGTCCAACCTATAGGCATTGTTATTGATCCTCTCCAAGACCTAAAAAGGTCCATCCCCTCTAGGGCTAAGCTTGGATTTCCTTTTAGTAGGGAATTTATCCTTCCTAAGATGGAGCCAAACCTAGTCCCCCTCATTAAGAACTAGCTCTTTTCTTCCTCTATTGCCTTTAGTTGATTACACCTTTGTTTGGTTCTCTATTTGATTCTTAACCCTCTCATGCAACTTCTTTACAAACTCTGACCTAGATTCCCCTTCTTTATGTATAAAAGAAGTGTCAAGTGGGAGTGGAATGAGGTCTAAGGGTGTTAAGGGATTGAATCCATAGACAACCTCGAAAGGGGATTGCTTGGTGGTTCTATGAACCCCCCTGTTGTAGGAAAATTCTACATGAGGAAGATACTCATCCCAAGACTTATGGTTGCCTTTCAGAAGAGCCCTTAAAAGGGTGGATAAAGACCTATTCACTACCTCTATTTGCCCATCAGTTTGTGGATGACAACTGGTAGGGAAAAGAAGCTTAGTTCCTAGCATAGCCCATAAGGTTTTCCAGAAGTGGCTAAGGAACTTAGCATCTCTATCTGACACAATGGTCCTAGGCAAACCATGGAGTCTCACAACTTACTTGAAAAAGAGTTTTGAGATGTGGGAAGCATCATCTACCTTTGTGGCATGGTATAAAGCGTGTCATCTTGCTAAACCTATCCACCACCACAAAGATAGAGTCTACAACTCTTTGGGTTCTAGGAAGCCCAAGGACAAAGTTCATACTAATGTATACCAAAGGTGCAGATGGGATGAGTAAGGGTGTGTATAGCCCATGAGGCATCACCCTAGACTTGGCTTGTAAACAAGCCACACACCTAGTGTAATGCTTATGGACATCTTTCTTCATATGGGGCCAATAAAACTTTTCTTTGAGTACGACAAGGGTCTTGTCTATCCCAAAGTGGCCCATGAGTCCACCCTCATGGCTCTCTTTCATAAGTAATTTCCTTATGGATCCTTGGGGTATGCAAAGCTTTCCCTCTTTGAACAAATACCCCTCAGCCAAATAAAATCCATCTTGGACCTTTTTCCCATAACTCTCATAAATAGGAGAGAAATGTTCATCTAAAGCATACAAGTCCCTAATGTTATCAAATCCTAAAATTTGAGCTCCTAGGGAGCAAAACAATGTGTGTCTCCTAGAGAGGGCATCAACTACCACATTTGTTTTTCCCTTTTTGTATTTGATAACATATGAATGTAGAAACAAAGCTTCATGGTGAATCAAAGTGATTCAAAGGTGTTTTGATGATAACAATGATGATAACAAAAGATGATGACAAAGGTGATGACAAAAAGCTCAAAGATCAATCAAAGAACAACTCAAGTGAATCAAGAACAATTCAAGAGTTCAAGATAAGAATCAAGAAGAATTCAAGACTCAAGAAGAAAGTCTAGAGACAAGAATCAAGATTCAAAGGTTCAAGATCTCAAGAATCAAGATCAAGATTCAAGACTCAAGATTCAAGGATGAAGAGAAGACTGAATCAAGATAAGTATTAAAAAGTTTTTCAAAACTTTGAATAGCACATGAGTTTTTGACAAAACCTTCTACCAAAGAGTTTTTACTCTTTGGTAATCGATTACCAGATTGTTGTAATCGATTACCAGTAGCAAAATTGTTTTGAAAAAGTTTTCAAATTGAATTTACAACAATCCAATTATTTTCAAAAAGCTGTAATCGATTACAATGTTTTGGTAATCGATTACCAGTGCCTTTGAATGTTGAAATTCAAATTCAAATGTGAAGAGTCACATCCTTTCATACAAAAGCTTTGTGTAATCGATTACACTAATTTGGTAATCGATTACCAGTGACTATTTTTGATAAATCAAAAGATGTAACTCTTCAAAAAGGTTTTGACTTTTTCAAATTGGTTTTAAGTTTTTTCTAAAAGTTATAACTCTTCTAAATGGTCTTCTTGACCAGACATGAAGAGTCTATAAAAGCAAGGCTTTGTTTTGCATTTTAAATTCAATTCATTCCTTCACACTTTACTTTTCCAATCAATCCTTTACAAGCCTTGAATCTCTTTGAACTTCTTCTTCTTCTTTGTACCAAAAGCTTTCTGAAGTTTTCTGGTTTTCCAATCCTTGAAAACTTGTGTTATTCATCTTTTCATTCTCTTCTCCCTTTGCCAAAAAGAATTCGCCAAGGACTAACCGCCTGAATTCTTTTTGTGTCTCTCTTCTCCCTTTTCCAAAAGAACAAAGGACTAACCGCCTGAATTCTTTTGTGTCTCCCTTCTCCCTTGTCAAAGAATTCAAAACGATATAGTCTGAGAATTCTTTTGATTCTTCCCTTTCCCTAATACAAAAGTGTTCAAAGGACTAACCGCCTGAGAATTCTTTTGTATCCCTATTCACAAAGTAGCAAAGGTTTAACCGCCTGAGATCTTTGTCTTAACACATTGGAGGGTACATCCTTTGTGGTACAATTAGAGGGTACATCAACTTGGGTTTGACTGAGAACAAGAGAGGGTACATCTCTTGTGGATCAATTCTAGTGGAGGGTACATCCACTAGGTTCAAAGAGAACAAGGGAGGGTACATCCCTTGTGGATCTTTGCTTGTAAATGGATTTTTACAAAGTTGAAAGAAATCTCAAGGACCACAGGTCGCTTGGGGACTGGATGTAGGCACGGGTTGTTGCCGAACCAGTATAAAAACTCTTGTGTGTTTGTTTCCTTCTTCCCTACTCTTTTACTTTCCGCTGTGCATTTAATTTCCGCTTTTACTTTCTGTTAAGTTTCTCTTTTACTCCTCATTCTCTTAACAATTTAGTAAAAGCCTTAGAAGAGTAATTTTTTAATTAGTAAAGGTTTAGGAATAATTAATTCAACCCCCCTTCTTAATTATTCTGAGGCCACTCGATCCAACAATGGAAATTGCTCTAGGTACTCTACCCATTTTGCATGCATTTTGTTTAACTTGCTTTGCCCTCTAATATACTTAAGTGATTGATGATCACTATGAATGACAAATTCCTTGGAAACAAGGTAATGTTCCCAAGTTTGGAGGGTTTTTATTAAGGCATAAAACAACTACAAATCTAGGCTCCCAAGTTTTTATTAAGGCATAAAACAAGGTAATGTTCCCAAGTTTGGAGGGTTTTCTTAAGTGATCATCTAGGCTCCTACTATACACTAAAATATCATCAAAATAAACAACTACAAATCTACCTACGAAATCCCTTAAGACATGATGCATAAGCCTCATAAAGGTGTTTGGTGCATTAGTGAGCCCAAAAGGCATCACTAGCCATTCATACAAACCAAACTTGGTCTTGAAAGCGGTTTTCCACTCATCACCCTCTTTCATCCTAATTTGGTGATAACCACTTTTAAGATCAATTTTTGAAAAGATGTTGGCACCATGCAACTCATCAAGCAAATCATCAAGTCTAGGAATGGGGTGCCTATACTTTATAGTAATGTTGTTGATGGCCCTGCAGTCTGTACACATTCTCCACATACCATCCTTTTTGGGCACCAAAAACACTGGCACAGCATAAGGGCTTAGGCTCTCTTGGACCCAACCCTTCTCCAACAATTCTTTACCCTAAGACTCTATCTCCTTAGTCTCTTGAGGGTTAGTCCTATAGGCTGGCCTATTAGGAAGACTTGCTCTTGGGACTAAATCTATTTGGTGTTCTATTCCCCTTAAAGGAGGTAGCCCAAGGGGTATCTCTTTGGGAAATATATCACCAAATTCATGTAAAAGTTCTTGGACCTTTGGGGGTAAGGTCTCAAATGTAGGAATTGTGGCAGTGCTAAGGGATGTTTCCCTTGATAGGAGAAGGTAGAAAGATTGTTTAAGAAGGAGTGCTCTTTTAATATCACCTTTTGTTGCAAAATGATTTTCCTTCTTAACAACCTTCTTGGAGGAATCTTTTTCCTCTTTTTTCTTCCCCTTGGCCTTTGAAGACAAGGCCTTACTATCCTTCTTTTTCTTTTGTTTTTCTAATTTTTCTTCCTCATCCCTCTTATCTTTCATAGTTAGTTGATCTTTGGCCACCTGTGAAGGTGTTTGAGGATGCAACACAAATTTAGTGCCAAGATGGGTGAGGGTAATCTCATTAGTTAGGCCATTGTAAATGATCTTCCTATCAAACTGCCATGGCCTTCCTAAAAGAATATGTCCTGCCTCCATGGGAACTATATCACAATTAACTTCATCCTTATATGTCTCAATGGAGAAAGGTACCTTCACTTCTTGGTTAACTATCATTTCCCCTTGCTCATTGAGCCATTGAATTTTATAAGGTTTTGGGTGGGGAATGATAGTGAGGTTCAACTTGGAAACTAATCTTGTGCTACAGCAATTGCAACAAGATCCACTATCCACAATGAGAGAACAAGTTTTATCTAAAATTTTGCATCTTGTATGAAAGAT
Organism: Glycine soja; assembly: GCF_004193775.1. NCBI lineage: Eukaryota > Viridiplantae > Streptophyta > Magnoliopsida > Fabales > Fabaceae > Glycine > Glycine soja. The sequence goes on from NC_041020.1 coordinate 7,539,562, forward strand.
GTTCTCTCTTTGGGATTGAGATAGATCAAAAGATTGACCTCCAAGGAGCCTTCTAACCATTAGGAGGTCACCTTCTTGATGGGGGTAGACTTCCTCACTAGACTCTTCACCCCTTACTTCATCTTCACTTCCACTAGAGGAAGGGGAAGAAGTAATCTCCTCTTGACTACTATAAATGTCTTGACCCCTCATAATCATGGTTTTCTTTGTGGGGCATTGAGAGGCAATATGACCTCTCCCAAGACATTTGAAGCATTTAATGTTGCTAGTCCTTTCTTGGGAACTAGTCTTACGGGTGGATTTCTCTATAGTCTTACCCTTATCTTCCTTGGGTTTTGAAGGTGCAGGTGCATCCCCCAAAATTCCTTGGGCTTGGTCCTTCCTTGGATAAGAGTGAAAGCCATAAGATTTTGAAGGATTTCTTTTAAGTTGTTGCTCCACTCTTATACAAAGTTGGACTAGCTCATCTAAGTCCCTATATGGAAGGAGTTCAACTTTGTCCCTCACTTCCATATTAAGCCCACTAAGGAACCTAGCTATGCTTGTTCTTTCCTCCTCCCTAAGTCTAGCTCTTAAAAGGAGTAGTTCCATTTGTTTTCTATATTCTTCAACACTTATAATCCCTTGTCTAAGCCTTTGGAGCTTGTCCATAAGCTCCCTTTCATAGTAGGAGGGAATATGCCTCTTCCTAAGGGCACTCTTAAGATCATTCCAATACTTTATTGGAGGATCCCCATGAATCTTTCGTTCCCTAACAAGGGAAGTCCACCAATAGAGGGCATACCCTTGAAAGCTAAGGGTAGCCAATGAAACTTTTCTCTCTTCGCTAATATGATGACAAGCAAAGAGTTGTTCAACCTTCATTTCCCAATCTAAGTAGGCCTCAACATTATCTTTTCCATGGAAATATGGGAGACTAATGTTAACCTCTTGAGGTCTTCTATCCTTTTCTCTTCTTTGGGAATGATGTTTAGTATGTGAACTATGGCGTCCTCTATAATAGTCGCTAAGTTCTTCACTTAAACTCTTTCAAGAGTCATGACTACTGTAGGAGACATGTTTTTCTCTTTTCATTTCTTTCATTATTTTTTTTCTTTCCTCCTCTCTTATTTTCTCTCTTTCATCTTGACTTATTTCTTCCACTCTTTTTTTCCCTTTTTCTTTTCTCTCTTGTTTTTCTTTCCAGAAATTAAGGGATCTCAACTCATCTAATATCTTATACAAGGGGTCCTTAGGAGTAGAACCCGCACCATTAATACTAGATGAAGAATGAAGACTCATGTTGGTTCCTAAGTTGTGATTCTTTCTTGTTGGGGGTTTGAAAATAAAAGGTAAAAGAAACTATGGTTGAAACTAGCCAAAATAAACACTAAAAGAGGTGTGAAAGATAAGGTAAAAACTAATTGGTAAAAGGCAAGCTATCTAGGCGGTTTGACAATGGAAGGTAAATGAAATAAGCTATGAAAGTAAGCAAGAAATGTAAACGAGTCAGATCCTAAGAGTGTTTGGATGACCTCATTTAAGGTTCCCAACAAAACACTCACTATCCTAAGGAAAAATTGCCTAAAATTATTACATACAAATGGAAGTAGGGTGACCTATTGGAGGCTCCTAACTTACTTCTAATGAAAGGCCTTTTTGTTACAAAATTTGAAAGCAAAGCAAGTTGCCAATTACAATATTACAAAAACAAAAAAAAAAGTCTTCAGTTTTGGTGGCTATTCTCTTTGTGGTGTTTCACTCAATTTGGAGTGCTTCTGATTCCAATAGCTTTTAAGGTGGTTGACCCCTTGCTTCTTTACTCAAATTCTTCAAGGGATGACACCAATTCTCCTATCCATTTCCCTATATGGCAACTCACAAACAAGGAAACAAAGAGACAAGCAATAACCAAAGACCAAAAAATGAAATGAAAGATAAACCAATAGAGTTTTAACAAGAAAATTTTTCAAGGATTATTCAACAATTAAAGCAATGAAAAGCACATAAAAGCAAGCTAGGACTCAAAGAGAAACCTAAAATGGCTCTAGAGTAGAGTAAAAAAAACTAAAAAAAATAAGACTCAAGAAACCTCTAGTTTTGGCACTTGTTTTCACACTAATTTTCAATTGAAATTTGAGAACTAAGATTGATATAAAATAAGCACCAATTATAGAACAAATTTCGAGCCAAAACAACAAGCACACTTCCCTTTCACTTTGTTTCATGGACATTGATTTTTCTACCAACTTTTGTGATTTTTATTATTTTTTCCTTTAATCCAAATACCTTGGTTTTTTTTTCTAATTTTGGTCTAGATGTCTAGAAAATTCAGTAAATATTTCAGCTCAAAAATCATAGTTACCAATTCCCAGTAATTTATACAAGTTCGTATGTTCAAGCTGCTAGCTCCAGCGATTTCAACCTAGAAATCAAGAGTAGTGTTTATGTTGCTTAAGGCTTGGATAGTTACAATTTGTGTTTGCTTATGCTCAATTATCTTGAATAGCACAATTCAAGAGAGCTTAAGACTTATTTTGATTCACAAATCCAACCACAAGTCAACTTCATCATAGGCATCATGTAGGAAACTTAGAAAACAAAAAAAAGTTCAACAACAAGATTACTTCTAGCAATTGATTTAGAACATGTTATGAACTAAATAACATGCATGAGTTAGACTCAAAATTCAAGAGATAGGCTAAGAATGGCAAGAATACATGAACAAATGTATCTAGAATTCAATCAACAAAAGAAAAATTCAAAACAAACTTAGAACATAATGTGACAATTATTATGACTAAACATGACTCTAAGATAACATGGATTAAGTGATTTACACTTAGATTTGTGCGTTTTTTTTTTCTAATCAATATTTTGGAAGAAAATTTAGATCTAAAGGTTCAGCACAAGAAGATTATGACTGAAACATGATAGAACCTAAAATCAACACAAAAACATGATTCAATAGTAGATATATAAAATTTGAACCATAGAAATGAAAGAACAAGTGTAGATCCAATATTTAATTGGTTTATTTTTTTTAATCTACTCTAAACAACACCAAACCACAAGACAATGGAGGATATACATGGAGAATAAGATGAAGAACAAGGAAATAAGTGAATTGACCGAACAAAAAGATAGAGGAAGCAAAAGAACATCACCTAGATGAAGACGCTCTTGATACCACATGATGTAGCTCCATGTGGAGCTTGTAGGCCTTGGATCTTCTTCATCAATGGAGTGCTTTGCTTCTTGAATTTTAATGGCAGCGGAATGGAGAAGAAGAAGAGTTGAGAGGAGACGCCACTTCAAGGAGAAGATGAGTCAAGAAGAAGCTCACCAACATAGGAAGCTATGGATAAGAGTTTGAAGGTAGGAGAAGGTGAGTGAAGGGAAAAGGAGGGAAGGAGCACGAAATTTTGTGCCTCAAAAGAGGTCTGAACTTTAAAGTATAATTCTCAAATGATCAAAATTGAAAAAATGCACACACATGACCTCTATTTATAGCCTAAGTGTTACACAAAATTGGAGGAAATTTTGAATTTCTATTCAAATTTCACTTGAATTTGTGGAGTCAAATTTTGGAGCAAAAAATTCACTAATTATGATTAGTGAATTTCAATTATGGTTCAGCCCACCAATCTTAGATCAAGTCGAAGATTCTCCACTAAGTGTGCTTAGGTGTCATGCAACATGTAAAGCATGAAGGACATGCACAAAGTGTAACTATATGATGTGACAATGAAGTGTAACAAACAAACGCTCACCTCCCCCTCTAAAATTTAATTGGATTGGGCTTCTCCCAATTCAATTAAATTTATTTCCCAACACACAATCAAATATTCACTTAATGCATGTGAAATTACAAAACTACCCCTAATACAAAAACTAGTCTAGGTGTCGTAAAATACAAAGACTGAAAAATCTTACATTTTAAAGGTACTTTACCTACATTATGGAGTCCTAAATACAGGACAAAAAATAATAAAGTCCTAATCTAATATGTACAAAGATAAGTGGACCCAATCTTGACCCATGGACTCAAAAATCTATCCTTAGGTTCATGAGAACCATAAGGTCTTCTTCAGCGGTTCTAGCCCAATCCTCTTAGAGTCTCTTACTCATGGCTCTGGTAACTGGTCCCTTCTTAGGAAGGATTGCATCACTTACTTGATATATGACATCTCTAACTAATTTTTGTTGTATATTTAAAAGAAAATGTTTTTTGAAAAATGTTTTTTTTTCTCATTTAAGACTTTTGATAGTTTGAAATGAGAGTAAAGATAAATGTGTGTTGCTCATGGAGTCAATGTAAACGTACACATTAACACATATGTAGTACATGGCAAAATGTATCCCCTAAAAGTGTTACACAAAGATCCCGGCAGTTTTTAAGAGCTGCAATATAAATTTGCTTCATTATAACTTCTATATAAAACTATAGAAGTTACACAAAACTAAAGAGGTCACCTTAAGATGTTCTTTTTATCGAAACTTTAATGATCATTGAAAAATGCTTACACTTTCTACCAACTTTAAATAATGAATTCAAAAGAAAAATTATACACAAAACTGACAATACTCTGAAACTGCACATATGAAACCAAAACTTAAATTTCCGCTAGCAACATAAAACCAACATTTCCATTTGAAAGAATTAACTTTCAAGCAAATAAATGCCTAAAAGTTACACATTAAACTAAATACTAAGAGAATTAAAATGAGAGATCTCGCAAGAAAACTTTCATGGAGGGAAAATACTTGGACTATACTTGCACGACCCATTTTCTCCAAAACAACAACATAGTATACAAAGATGGTCAATTAAGCATATTATACATAGAACTTGGACTCTACTTCCTCTCCTCTACTATCAAACATAAGGAAAAAATAGTTTTCTTTTTTATCTTAAATTAAGAAAATTTTAACTAAGATTATGTTTGGCAGAACTAGCCGAGAAGTTAGTTTGAAGTCAAAAAATTAGTTGAAAACTAAAAAATTAATCAGTAGTTGAAAAATTAATTTCTTAAATTTTAAGTGTATGGTAAAATTAATCATTGAAGTAACTAAAAAGTGTAAAATGACAAGAAAGTAATAAAATTATGATTTATTTTAAAAAGGTAACAAGGAAAATGAAAAAAATATATTGAGGATAGAAGTGAAAGAAAACATAAAAAGTTAGAAGTTAGTATTTTAAAAAAATGCTATTTTAAGTGACGTTTCAAAAAACACTAGAAATTACTAAAAAGTTAGTTTAACGAATAGCTAAACAAGTTTTTTAACTTGTAAAAAAAGTTAGAAGTTAGTTAAAATATTTTGTCGAACATAGTCCAACTTTACCTTATTTAATGTTATTGTCTCTAAAATATCATTCATTTAATTGAGGTGTTAATTTCAATGATTTCTTCTTATCCTTAATACCAAATTTCAATAAAGGATAAGTTGGAAAAAAATACATTTTAATTGAAATTGATGTAATTAAATGTGGTTAACTAACTTTCTTAAGGGTCTGTTTCGGATGAATTTTAATTTTGAGTTTCAAAATTCTTAAAAATAATAATCAAATTTTAGTTTTAGTTAAAAAAATCAAATTTTAAAATATGATTAGTTTCAAATAAACTTATTTTAAAAGTTTCATATTATATTAAAATTAGTTTAAGAGTGGTTTGGAGTGCTGATGGTGATGTCAGCAACAATGATAATCATAAAAATATTAGTGGTGGTCGTAGTGACAATGATGATGATGATGGTAATAATTTCGTGACAGTGGTGACAGTGATGATGGTGATGGTAGCAGCAGTGGTGGTACTGGTTGTAGTAATGGTAACAACAAGAGATGCCATGGTCAAATGTGAAAAATGTGTGTTTTTAAAACTAAAAATCAAATTCACAAAATATTTTTCTTAATTTTAAAAATGAGTGTAAAAGTGTTTAAAGAAATGATTGATTTAAAAACCATTTCACTTTCAGTTTTGTCAAACACATTTTGTTTTAAAAATTGCATTTGAAATCCAAAAATCAAAAACCGGCGGCCACCCCGAACAGGCTTAGTTAGTATGTCCTGTTTTTTTTTCTTGTTACATTTGAGGGCAGAGTAGTATTTAACTAAATAAACAAGATGAAATTTCAATAATGATCATTTTTAGGCTAAAATATGTTTTGGATTTCTAATAAATACTTGAATTTCATGTTTGATCCCTAATAAAAAAAATTACATTGAGTACTTAATAAAACAAATTTTTTGTTTTTTATCCTTGACACTTTTTTTATCTTCGAATAAATTAGTAAATTTTGTTTTTGTTCTCTTAAAAAAATTACTTTTATTATTCTTTTTTCCTAAAAAAATCATTTGTTATTAGTCTTCTCAAAAAGAATAATAACAAATGTAAAAAAAATTACCAGGGACCAAATACAAAATTGATTAATATATCAAGGATTAAAAAAGTGTCAAAGAATAAAACATAATTTTTGTTTTATAAAAAATAAAAAATGATAAAAAATTTATTAGAAAAAAAACACAAAATTTAATTATTTATTTAAAGATCCTAAATATAACTGGAAGTAGAAGTGAAAGAAGGAAGGAGAAAGAGACAGCAGAACATGAAAGAAGATAAAGACAGTGATCAAGAGGAAATAGAGATGTGAGAAGCTGCCAGGTTACTTAATATTACCGTTGGAAAACTGTTATGGCCTGAGTGATATAAATTAAACACCCGAACCAACCTATTAAGAAATCAAATCGTTTAAAGATATAATTGATTGGTAACTCGTATATAAGATTCGGTCTCTGTTATATTTCAAGGCATAAATATCGTTAAAACCAATCAATCAAGTAAATTTTCTTACCGAAATTATTATTGATACACACAATTTGATTTTTCTCTATCTTTTACATTTATTATTTCTGTCCCTTATTACTAACATCATATCCCTTCTTGCCAATCAAGTCAATTTTCTTATCATTCATTTATTTAACTAATTAAATTCTCTCTGTTTCCCCGTATAAATCTTTATTTCTTGGTTTTTCTTATTACATCAATCCCTTGACACTTTTCTTACCACCTCTACACACTTTTCTCAATTCTTTTTTTCTTTTTTGTCTACCCGTCTAATCTAAATCTTTATATAAAGTAGACACAGTACAGAATAAATCACAACACTGAATTCTTTCTCAGTTCTATAGCAAGCAATGGCCACATACCCCACTAAGGAGAAGGTTAACTTTCATCCATTCCCAGAAGGTCTTACGGTCCTTGCAGTTGATGATGACCACAATGTTCTTGTATTCATTAAAAGAATGTGTATTCAATGGAATTATCGCGGTTAGTTACTTACACTATATTGTTTGGGATTAGAAATTTGGTTTTCGTAGTTATATGTTGGTGGGTTTCAATGTTTCATATATTTGGCAACGTGTGGTATTAGTATGTTGGTTTTATGGGGCAGAATTGTAATGTATATTATTTGTGGGGTATGTAATTTGTGTGGGGAAGGCTGGTTAATTAAGTATTGTTATTCTGTTGCAAGAATTTATTTTTGTAAGCCTTTTTGGTGGTATCTTGTTTCATACATCTTGTGTGGGCACATTGAAATAAAAGATTCTTTTAATTTTCAAAAAAATAAAATAAAATTGATACTGTTTATTTACTATAGAAAGATTTGATCTTTGAATCTTTCCAATTGTTGATTATTGTTTTGTTTTGCAGTTATTGCATTCTCTGATGCCCCATCTGCTTTGAATTTTGTGCGGGAGAAAAAAGGTTGCAATATTGATGTGATACTCACTGAAGTTCATATGGCAAATATGGATGGCTATGAATTCCTTAAGCATGCCACTAAGGAAATTAATGTTCCTATTATCAGTAAGTAACTAATTAAACTATAAATTAATTTTTTATGTAAGTTTTCGACTTGTTTTTTTGCTTAATTATCATAGTGCAATATTATGCAGTGATGTCTCATGATAATGCTACGACTACGAGTGCTTTAATGGAAGCTGTTAAACATGGGGCTTGTGATTTTTGGATTAAGCCTTTGAATGAAAAACAATTCAGGATATTGTGGACGCAAGTTGCTAGGAAAATGTGGAATGAAAAGATGCTAGCAAAAACAGATGATTCTTCTGTTCATGGTACTAGAGTGATGAATACAGAAAAGAACAGCTCAACCCCACCAAAGAAGCCCCGTTTAGTGTGGCAAGGAGAATTGCAACAGCGATTTGTCAGGGCTATAATGCATCTTGGGCTTGATAGTATGATTAATTAATTCTTCAGTATTAATAATTTTATCTTTTCGTACAATTAATAATTTATTTGTTGTTGGTCTTGCAATAACTATATGACACTTAACAATTTTTTCTCCCTTGATTATTTTTCAGAGGCACAACCAAAGAGGATTCTTGAAGTGATGAATGTTCCCGGTTTGACAAAAGAGCATGTAGCTAGTCATTTGCAGGTTGGTTTCTATATATATGCATTTGAAATTTGGAATAATTCAGTATAAATTGCCATGCCAACTAATTGAGATTTGAACATGAAACATAGGTGTCTTGTTTTCAATCCAAACCGAGGCACTACTTAAGTTTTGTGGTTCTAAACAGTAATTTAATGTTGTTGTTTTCTTTATAGATATGCATGGTAATAATTAATATTATTTCCATAATTTGTGATTGGCAGAAATATAGAGTTAATTTGAAGAAATCTAATAAAATGATCACTGCGCATCAAGAGAATGAGATGCAAATGCAATTACCAAACAATATAGAATCCAGGGGCATGGTAGGCGCATCTAGCATTTTTCCCTATGCAGTCCTTCATCCTGAAGAACAATGGCCTAACTATTACCATCTTGAAGAACAACAAGGTGTGCCATATATAGCAAAATATCCTTCTAACATGATCAATAATGCCAAGAATTTTGCTCAGCCAATAATGACAGTAGATGATGCACCTATATGTGGAGTATTGCCCCAGTCTAATACAGTGACAGCCAACAATGCATTGATGCATCCAGATATGTATGTAGCAGCAGCAGCATCATCAGAGGCAGCAAACAGTGATGCATTATCAAATTCGTTCAATGAACTTTCAGCCATCTTGCATGGCAATTATAATTTTTAGTATTAAATATGTAATTGTAGATTTTTAGTTTTAAATATGTAATTGCGTTAAAGATTGAGAGACAAAACTTTTTGGTCGATAGTTGTCTTTATAAGTCTTGTGAATTTAATGTAAAGGGATTTTCTATATTATATGGGTAATTGGTGTTCATTGGCATAGAAAATAGATTTTACATAAATAATGGAGCTAGTGGTTAAATATTATTGGTGTGCAGCCAGTGCCTTGATAATTTGATAGCATCTTTTTTGGATACATTCTGCGCAAGTTTTTTTTTTTTTTCAATTACTACTTTGGGTTACATAAATTATTAACACGTTAGTAATTATTTATGGTATGTTTTGGCTAAGAGGAAATGTGAAGAAAAAAATAGTAAGAAGATTTTTTTTAGATTTTTAGTTGTCAATATTTTAAATTAATTATTTTAAAATCAAAGTTAAATTTTATTAATGAAAAATCAAAGAAATGACTAAAATGGAATTTTCAAAAACATAAAAGATTAAAATAAAACATTTAAAATTTAATGTATTAAAACAAAAAAGCATTGAAATAGAATGGATCAAAAGTGAAATTTAGCCGATAAGAAAAGTAACGTTTGAAAGATTTGAATTTATAAAAAATCTTGCACAATTGCTACATAATATTACAAGCTAAAGTGCAATTTTTGTTCCATATTTTTATATATCTACGATTTTAGTTTTCCTATTTTTTAATTGAGACGGTTTGTTTTTACTTTTAAAAAATTTATAATTTTAGTTTTTAATTTAGACATTTCATCCTTCATATTTTTTTAAAATATATGATTTTATTCTCCTTTTTCAATTTTAGAATTGACTATGTATTTTTTTTTAAATTATAAATTAAGTTTGTTAGTAGCTAAATAATTAAAAAAAACATTTATCATGTAAATAATAAATAGACACGTACCAGTCAACATTTATAAAATGCATACATCAACGTTTAAAATTCGATACAAGAATGAAAATTATAAATTTTTTAAAAAGTGAAAAACGAAATATCACAATTTAAAAATAGGGGACTAAAATCATTAATTTTTTAAAAATAGAGGATGAAATATCTCAATTATAGAAATAAAAAAACTAAAATCACAAATTTGAAAATATAAAGAACAAAAATTACATTTTAACCAATATTATAAAATAAATCCAATCAAATAATGCAGGAATTGAAAGTTTTTTAGTTTTACCCTTTTAATCCGCTGTAATTAAATTTTCCCGTTGTTCAATCACCACACAAAATCTTTGATTGAGCAAATTTATCCTATCTTATAATCAATAATCAATATTTAAATAAATTAAATTTGTAGTATTCATTACATGTAATATTTATTTGGTCAAAAATGTAATTTGTGTCCCTTGTTTTCTCAAAATCATGGTTTTAATCCCTCCATTTTTGAAATTAAAACATTTCATCTCCCGTCCTTAAAAAATTAGTGATTTTAGTCTTATTTTTTAATTGAGATATATTATTTTTCATTTTAAAAATTTATAATTTTAGTCCTTGAATCAAATTTCATTGATCTATGTACTCCTTAAACATTGAGCAACACATGTTTGTTTACTATCCACATGACAAATATTTTTTATAGAAAAAAATACTTAATTACTAGCCAACGTAATTCATTAAAAAAAATAAAAAAAAGTATCTAAAAGTTTGAAATTGATAAAAAAAACTAAAATTGTATATTTTTAAAAATGGTGAAAGAGATATCTCAATTATAAAAATAAGAAATTAAAATCATAGATTTTTTAAAAGTGAGGTATAAAATATCTCTATTAAAAAAATAAGAAAATTAATCAATAAGCACAATCACAACGGTGACTAACATGGTCGTTGACAAGGTCGGAGGCATAGTGTGGAAGCCAGTAACAAATGTCAAAGTCGGTGACGGGGAGGCAGTGAGAGAATGGAGCAGTGAAGGTTAGGGTTTAGAATTAGGATGATTCATAATTAAATTATCTTTTTTTATTAAATATTAAATTAAAAAAATTAAATTTACTAAATTGTCCTTAGACTTTAATTGAAAAAAAAAATTCAAACTTAATTATCTAATGTGACAAAATAAATCATGTAATATATATAACTGGACAAGATACAATCCACACCGATTTAAGTTATTCTCAACATACACCAAAGTAATGGGGTTGTTATAAATCCTAATCGAATAATCCTAACTACACCAATAAGTACATACCAAACTAAATCTCCAAATTTTTTCACTTTGCTTTTCTCCGTTCTAAAGGTCACAAGCTATATGCAATGGCCAAATTCCACACAAAGCATAAGGTTTCCTTTCAATTCCCAGCATATTGATAAAACAAAAGCAAGAACAAATTAAAAAAAAAAATCAGAGGGTATAATAAATTTTATTTCATTGCAGATTGTAATTAACTAAGATTTGCGTATTTCATTTGCTAGATGCCGACACCGAAACTCACAAACTTCAATCCCTTCTGCTAAAAATAACTTTTTATCCCTTCAATCTCTGTCTCTTATTCTCTCTCTTCTGTTTTTTCTCTTCTCTTTCATAGTCTTAGTCACTTGCGCGGGCACACTTCTCTGCCTCCCACGATTTAATTTTACAACATTAACTTTTTTTTTAATTTTATTTTGCATTTACCATTTTTATTTTCATTAAAATTAAATTATCCATGGTGCAAAACACGGGGACTATTCTAGTTCTCATAATAACGTATGTGTCCATAAATGCCAGCATGTTTTTCTGGATAGATTAGAGAAACAGATTAAAACTCGGCATTCAGTATCTGTGTGCTTGTTCTTTTGTCCTATTGGGATTCTTACTTATGTCATCACCAAAGTAATGACTAGAAGTGCCCATAAAAAATAACCATCACTTACTATATTTATAATACATAATTATTTAAATGAGTTATTTATTTAAAATTTGTGAACCCTACAATATCACATAAATTTAAAACTTTACACAAAAATTGATTTTAATACTAAAGTTGTTAGAATGAGTGTTTAACTTGAATCACATTAAATTTTATAATTGGAAAATGAGTTCTTTAATTGATAAGAATAAATTAAGCAATAATTATTTATACAAACAACTCACTTAAGCAACCCATTTAAATAATTATTGATAAGAATGATAAAAGTTTGTTAAATAATGTTGCTTAATTTTAAGCAACTCATCAAACACCCATATTGAAAATGCTCTTATAGAGATCACATGCTTGCACTCCACAAACCAAAAAAGAAATTTATTTTAAGTTTCAAAAACTCATGTTCAAGTTTTTAAAGTAATCAAGTTACTTTTTTTTAGCAAAATAATTTAAGTTATTGTAATTGTCATTGGAATGGTTCTCCCCTCAATCGAAATATTATTAGTATTTTGTTCCATCTCGAGTGTAAATTTGACTTTTCCTAGCATAGCAAACTTTCGATCTTTACCCTACCTTCTGGGCAAGGAGACAATTTTTGTCAAGTTGCAGCACAAGAATCCTCAGGGTCAGCAGGGACATCATATATGTCTTAAATTAAACATTGGAAATTGAGAATCTATATGCTAACCATCTTTTGGTCAAGCATCTTGTATCATTGCATCTCATTAGTGAACGTATTTGAGTTTGAGTTGACAAAACTGCTTACAAATTCGTCTGAAAAACATTACTTTCTAAGTTAACTTTCAATGTGCTTGTACTTCTGAAAGAAAGAAAAAAAATCTCAGGTGGACTATGATTGTGCATTTGAAATGTGAATATAGTTACTATGAAGCTGAAATTGCGAAGTTTGTTTTTTGGTAGACAAATGCAGTCTGCTTTTTTGAAACTAAAGAAATGATAAAAATATGATTGCGGTTTGACTCAACTAGTAGCGTTGTGTTCGCCCTCCCCTAAAACACACACAAAAAGAAATAAAAAGAAAGGTCATATACTTGCAGAATGGTCCATCTTCCAAACAATATTGTAAATTCATATCATCAAATATAGTTAAGGGAATAGTTTAGACACAAGAATGGAACAAAAATTTGAGGGAGACGGAAAAGGAGGAAAAATAATATACAAAAGGAAAGCTAACAGTTTGGCATATTCAATAAGTTTATTACAGTGCATAGTTAGTTCATATAGGTGGTTCAATTACAACAATTATCAAAGAACTTCTACCAAGACCACACCATTAGACTTACGTGACAGAAAATTACTTGCTAACTACGCAATGAACTACCAGAGTAGTAATGATCTTGTACGAAGTAAAATAATGAACTTGGTTGGTTAAAAGTGATTTTGAACCTCTTCAAACATCAGATCAGATCAATCATCAAAACAAGATGTTGCAACTTCCCATAAGTGGTGGAATACACATCTTCACAGCTGATAGCTTGTCTGCAACAGAGTTCATCATATCATTGTGTGCCAACACTGAACACAAACTAACTTAAGACTCCTCAGATAAACACAAGCCAGTGTTATTAGCAGCATCTTTGGAAACGATTCTGCAGCAAATTTTTATACATGAGATGCTAAAGTGGAAAGATATAACATCTACACAAGCACATTTTCTACTCTGGGGTCTGAATGACCTGAGTCATGAGCTTCTTAAGGCTCCGATGATTAGTCAAAATTGTGAATGGATGACCAAGAAGATACTGTCTCCATTTCTTAACCGTAGTCGTAATCGCACATAATTCACGCACATAAGTGGAAGCTTGTAATAATTTGGGGCTGAATGGCTTACTAAAAAATGCAATTGGGTGGCCCTTCTACGAAAGCACTGCTCCCATGCCCACCCCTGAGGCGTCCGTCTCCAGGGTAAAAGGGAGGGAGAAATCTAACAACATAAGAACAGGAGCTGAGGTTAGAGCCTCCTTTAGGGTCTTAAATGCTTGGTCAGCCTCGAAAGTCCATTCGAAAGGATCCCTAGTGGTGAGCTTGACCAAGGGGGCAACAATATATAGAGGCATACCCTTGAATAAACCGACGGTAAAAATCGGCGAGACCCAAAAAACTTCATAGAGATCTCGTGGTTTTCAGAATGGGCCATTGGTGGATAGTGTGGACTTTAGAAGTGACTGGTGTAACCCCTTGACTCAAAACCACATGCCCCAAGTACTCCACCTGTTGCTGCGCAAAAAAACATTTAGAAAGCTTAAGTACGAATTGATTGTGAAGAAGTACCTTAAAAGCTTTCTCTAGGTGGAGCAGATGTTCCAGCAGGGTCCGACTGTATATCATTCATCGTAGCATGAAATGAAGAAGGGGCATTACACAACCCGAATGGCATCACCGTAAATTGATAGTGACCATGGTGGGTGCGAAACGTATTCTTAGCGACATCAGGTTCATGCATCCGAATTTGGTAATAAACTTGCAAAAGGTCCAGTTTAGAGAACCAGCTTGCGCCTCCCAATTTATCTAATAGCTCTTCAATGGTGGGAATAGGGTAACGGTCTTTAATCGTTATCGCATTTAATGCCCGATAGTCCACACATAGACGCCAAGACCCATCATGCTTCTTGACTAGTAGAACAGGGGAGGAGAAAATAATTATACTTGGGTGTCATACCTAAATTTCATCTAGAGACAATTGTTTGTCGGTATACGGACCTTAATTGACCACTTTGAGATGCTTGACACTCGCTGCCACGTAATCCATAAAGTTTCACAATGTTTAGGAAAGAAATAAGCTTAAAAACAAAAAAAATGGGGTGCACAAGTCAAACTGGGGGGTGTACCTAGCATCAGGGCCCATCTAGAATATTCTGGAAAGGGGATTGCTTCATGTGGAAGCAACTCAGCTCGCTTGGGCGAGCTGGGCGGCAACCACCTCCCCCATTTTCTTATAAAATGGCGTGAGGGGGCTGAGTTTGAGGGGTTTAGCACCTTGATAGCTCAGAAATCACTTAAAATTATTGGGGAGAAGAAGAAAGTGGGAAAAATGCAAGCCGAGATGCTTCCGTAATGCTTCCGAGACGTTTCCGTGATCAATTTTGTGAATGTTTCTATGCCGTTCTTCGATGTTCTTCATTCATTCTTCATCGTTTGTCGAGCGTCAACCGGTTAGTTTTCATTTTCGAAGCTTTCAATTCATTCTATTCATCCTTGGTGGTCCATTTTTGCTTTGTATGCTTTCATCTTCATCTCGTTTACTTTTGGTATCCTTTTCTTCCATTTTTAACGAGCTTCGACCGATCATTTAAGCTGTTATCTTGCATAATAAATGATAAAATGAATTTCAACCGATCATTTGTGTTGTAATATCGTTTAATCACTGTTAAAATAAAATTCAACAGATCGTTCACACTGTAACCTCGGTTAATAAAAAAAGGGTAAATAAGCTCCAATCGAACGTTTTACTTTAAAAGTTCTTATAAATGAGTTGATAAATAACAAAGTGAAGCTAGGGCTAAAATTAACTCACAAACCAAGCTTTGCCCGCGCAAAGGTCATTTGAAACCGTTTTAAGGTCCAACGCCTTAAACGGTCCTCTTTGCTTTTATCGGTTAAAATGGACCGTTCAAAAGTATAAAATCAACACACTGCATAAATTTACCGCTTTTTAAAGAACTACATAGGTCTGATTTCCTCACCGCAATTGAGGATACGTAGGAGCAAAAGCTCCGCTTTTGTCGACCTTAAAAAGGGAGAGATTGTTAAAGGTCCAATGCCTTAACGTTTCTCTCCTTCCATACAAATCAAGAGATTGTTAAAGGTCCGACGCCTTAACGATTCTCTCCTTTCAAAATCAAGAGATTATCAAAGGTCCAACACCTTAACTTTTCTCTCTTTTCGAAAAACAAGAGATCGTTAAAGGTCCAAGGCCTTAACGTTTCTCTCATTTCAAATATCTAATGTTTCTTTCCTTTCAAAAACAAGAGATCGTTAAAGGTCCAACGCCTTAACGTTTCTCTCTTTTTTGAAAATCAAGAGATCGTCCAAAAGGATCTAGCGTCTTAGTGATTCTCTCTGTTAAAAAAATCAAGAGATCATTCAATGGACCCAGCGCCCTAACGATTCTCTCCTTAAAAGAATCAAAAGATCATTTAAAGGTCTAACTCCTTAAACGAATTTTCTTTGGTTAAAATAAATCTTGCGAAGAAAGATAAAAACAACTTAACTAATGTTTAGTTTTTAATGAACTACATAGGTCTGATTTCCTCACCGCAATTGAGGATACATAGGAGCAAAAGCCCCACTTTTGTCGACCCCCAAAAGGGAGAGATTGTTAAAGGTCCAACGCATTTACGTTTCTCTCCTTCCATAAAAATCAAGAGATTGTTAAAGGTCCGACATCTTAACAACTTTCTCCTTTCAAAATCAAGAGATTATTAAAGGACCAACGCCTTAACTTTCTCACTTTTCAAAAACCAAGAGTTGTTAAAGGTCCAATGCCTTAATGTTTCTCTCCTTTCAAAAAACAAGAGATCGTTAAAGGTTTAACGCCTTAACATTTCTCTCCTTTCAAAAACAAGAGATTGTTAAAGGTCCAACGCCTTAACGTTTCTCTCTTTTCAAAAATCAAGAGATTGTCCAAAAGGGTCCAACGCCTTAGTGATTATCTCTATTAAAAAAATAAGAGATCGTTCAAAGGGTCCAGTTTCCTAATGATTCTCTCCTTCCAAGAATCAAAAGATTGCTTAAGGGTCCAACGCCTTAAATGACCTTTGTTTGGTTAAAATCAATCTTGCGAAAGAAGATAAAAACAACATAACCAATGTTTAGTTCTTAAAGAACTACGTAGGTCTAATTTCCTCATCACAATTGAGGATACGTAGGAGCGAGGGAAACACCCTTGTCGACCACAAAAAAGTAAAAAACATAAAAAGCAAAAAAAGATAAAAATATAAAAAAGGGAAAAATACATAACAACATAAAAAAGGAAAATATAAAGTTTTGAAGTCATATTTGCACACTTGATTGAAGTCTGCCGTCCCTTGTGACGAGCGCGTGAGGTGCTAATACCTTTCCTGTACGTAAACAGCTCCCGAACCCTCATTTTCATAAAATGCAGACCATCGCCTTTTAGGTTTTTTCGACGTTGTCCTCGAATAAATGTTGGTGGCGACTCCATGCGTTTTCCTTCGATGGAAGACGCACCCTTGACTCGCACGAGAGGCCTTTTCGCGCCCCCGCCGGGGGGCAGGTTGCGGCAGTTGGCGACTTCACTGGGGACTGTTTTTAGAGATTTAGGCCATTCAATTAGTGTGCAACATCTTATCATGACTTCTTCTTTATATATGTTCTCTCTTCCCTCTTACCTTTGGTTTTTGTCCATATTTGTACATAACCTTTGCTGTGTTGTTGTGTTTGATGTGTGTTTGTCTATCGATTACATTCATAGTAGTAAATACTTTTTTCTACACACACATGACACCTGCAGCTCGCACACGCGTTGAGATATTAGGCCCTATGCCTAGGTCTATGTGATCCATAAGGTCTGGAGGTCTATCTGTTGTCATGCTGGGTCTCCGACTCGCTTGATGACAGTGAAGCCTCATCTAGATTTTTCCTTTTTAGTAATGCATTATCACTAATAGTCCCTATCGCCATAATGTATTACCTAAGAGGATGATATATCTGGAAGCCGGTAAGTTTACATGAAACCACACTTGGGAATTGTCACTAGAATGGGACTTTTGGATCTTTTCCATTAGATTCCTCAATCAGGGGCACATAGAAAACTTACTCTGGCATATTCCTTAATTGCATCATGCATCTCTTCATGGCATCGTAATGAACATATCGTTCCTGCATTTGTCATTTATCATATTCATACATTGCATTTTGCATGAGTCATTGCATCATCATGCATTTTCATTCAACATGCTTTTTTGTTCTACAAACTGCGTACCTTTTATTTTCATGTTCACTGATGCATGATCCTTGCATTTTCCTCTGAAAAAAACAAAAAGCAAAAGCAAAAAAAAGAACAAAAGAAAGTCACGCCATATTCTTAGTTGCATGTGTTTGGTACCATAATGATGGCTATAAACCAACCATGTTGGGATTATACACCCATTTCTCTAAAAAAAATAATTGGAAAATCATGTGAACCATGGTGCCTAATGCATGGTTAACTAGGAAATGGTGGTTCTTAGGGCATCTCATAATTGCCTTTGCCATGCATAGCATAAGTATGCCCGAGTTATTCATCTCTATGAGATGTTGTCAAAGTATTGGCAATCAAAATTGCTATTCCTTGGATTATGGGGTTGAACCAAGCACATGCTTTTAAGAAAAGGTTAATCAAAGTCAAGGTCAAGTATGGAAGTAACCGGCTTGCAAAAATTGGGGCAAAAGATGAATCGAGCTACATCGTTTCTTTGTCTACTGCTAACACATAATTGAGCCAATTTACAAAAGAATTGAGGGTTGTTAATGTCCATGTGTTATTCACAGTTTCACTTTGACAAGATGATGGACCATCTAAATTGATTCAACCCTATATCCTGTGTAAAATTTGCAATACTTCAACCATGCATCATTCTCATACATCCATGCTTTTCATTGGTTGCATTGCTCATTGCATTCTTTCCTTGAAAACTACAATCATTGTTATCAAAAGGAAAGAACACAATTTATGATGCCCTTACCGAACGTGTGTTACAGCTAGGGTAATGGGAGAAATAGAGGAGGTGCAAGAGTAGATGAAGGCCGACATGGAGGCCCTGAAAGAGCAAATGATCACAATGATGGAGGTCATGATGAGCATGAAAAAGATAATGGAAGTCAATGTGGCTGCCGTT
This sequence comes from Glycine soja, assembly GCF_004193775.1. Classification (NCBI taxonomy): domain Eukaryota; kingdom Viridiplantae; phylum Streptophyta; class Magnoliopsida; order Fabales; family Fabaceae; genus Glycine; species Glycine soja. The sequence continues at coordinate 7,558,393 of NC_041020.1, forward strand.
GCTGCTACAAGCACTGTTGCTGAGGTGGAGCCGACTCCCCCATTTGGCCTCAACCAAATAAATCATCTGACCTCGGATAGGGTAGGTCAAGGAAGCAAAGAGTTGGGAGGTACGAGCAGCTACCTTTATGTTCAAATTCAAACTTTATGTTCAAATTCAAAACATGCATGCTTTCTCGCCATATGGCTTACCTCCCAACTATGCACCACCTAATGGCAAGTCCGAGACTACAGGTGTTGATAATCAATTACATATCCTAAAACTTTTAAATATGCAAGAGAACAAAGATCGTAGGCAATTAAATTGATTAGGAGTCTAAGTCAGATTGGTCAATAAGTCCTAATTCTCTTCTTATAGTAAAGAAGCTTTCTTTTGGCAAAGGTTTTATAAAGATATCAACCAATTGATTATTTGTGTCAACAAACTCTAATTACACTCGTATTTTCACAACGGATAGCAATATGATCAAGCATTAAGCCATAATTAGAGAGTTGTTGTCTCATCCAAAGGATTTGTGCACAACAACTTCTAGTAGAAATATATTTCACTTTTGCAGTAGATAAGACAACACTATTTTGCTTTTTGTTATGCCATGATACTAGTGCAGAACCAATAGAGTGGCAAGTCCCACTAGTGTTTTTTTTATCAGGTTTGAATCCAGCAAAATCAGAATCAGAGTATTCTACTAAGTTGTAAGAAGAATTCTTAGGATACCACAAGCCTAGATTTATAGTGCCTAATAAATATCTCATTATTCTTTTGACGGCACTAAGGTGAGATTCTTTGGTATTGGCTTGATATCTAGAACACATGAAAACACTGAAATTAATATCTGATCTACTTGCTAATAAATAGAGAAGAGACTTCATCTTTATCCAAGTAGCAAGCAGTGCTCATTGGGGTGGCCATTGGTTTAGCATTTTCCATCCCAAACCTGCTAAGCAATTCTTTGTAATGTTTTGCTTGACGAATAAATATTCCATATTTGGTTTGTTTTATTTGTAGTCCAAGAAAGAAATTCAACTCACCCATCATAGACATTTCAAATTCACTTTGCATATCTTTAGAGAATTCTTTGCACAATGAATCATTAGTAGCACCAAAGATTATATCATCTAAATAAATTTGAACTAAGAGAATATCATGCATTTTTCTTTTAATGAAAAGTATGATATCATCCTTTTCTCTAGTGAGCCCTTTTCTAAAATAAATTTGATCAATCGTTCATACCAAGCCCTAGGGGCTTGTTTTAAACCATATAGAGCCTTTTTCAATTTAAAAATATGATTGGGCAAATCTAAATTTTCAAATCCAGTAGGTTGATCAACATACACTTCTTCTCTAATAAATCCATTTAAAAATGCACTTTTAACATCCATTTGATAAAGTTTGATACCCATTATTGATGCAAAGGCAAGTAACATTCTAACGGCTTCCAACCTAGCTATTGGAGCATAAGTTTCTTCATAATCTATTCTTTCTTCTTGGTTATATCCTTTAGCCACTAATCTAGCCTTATTTCTAATGATTATTCCATGTTCATCCAATTTCTTTCAAATTGATTTAATTCTTCTTCCATAGAAAAAAATCCAATGTTCATCAATTATGGCTTCATTTATGTTTTCAGGTTCAATTAGAGAGACAAAAGTCATGTTATTGCATGCATCTTTAAGGGAGTGTCGAGTTGTTACCCCTTTTGAGATGTCACCTATGATATTATCAAGAGGATGATACCTTGAAGTTCTCCACTCCCTTGAAAGATCCACGTTTATTTGATTTTATTTGGATTGAGAATCTTTGCTATTTCCTTCTTCTTTGTTTTTGTAGACTTCTTCATGAAATTGATTATTTTGTTTTTTTATTCCAAACACAACCTTTATGCATAGTAAAATACTAAATGTAAACCTCTTTTCTAGTGGGATAAGGGTGGTAATATGAGTTGAATTTGTTAGGTCAACCCACTTAATATATAAAAAAATAACAAAATGTATTAGGTTATTAAATTCATCAACCTGCCCTACGTAAATTGTTAACTCAGGGGGTTGGAGGCTTGACAACTAACCTTTGTAACCTGTTATGCCTAACCCACTCTATTTTTTGGAAGTTTACTTTATCAACCAACAAACTCATCATTTCATAGCATGTCATTCTATCTATTTGTTGGTCAACCCGCCCAGTTATCAAAGGGCTGTATTTCTCTACACACTTTTGTTGGCAGGTCAACTTGTCGACATGATTGACCCACGTTGTCATTCCTATCATGAAAGATTTACCTCTTTGTTAGACTCAACCCTTGTTAGTAATTTTTATCTTTTTAAAGTATTAGGAAATATTAATAGAGAAATATTCTATAAAGATATATTGATGAGTAATTAAAGTTATGTAATAATGCTATAAAACATATTCTTATTGATTCTCATGTATATTAGATATAAAAAAGTATTGATTATTTGTCAAATTTTTACTTTTTTAATTACTCTAATTTTGTTTTTTTTTCAAGTATTCTACTTTGAAGGAGCAATCCTTTTATAAGCTTAGTGAAACACTAATTATACACCTCTCTTCTAATGGAAATTCAAACATCATTTTGCCACATAATGTAATAGGGTGGTAAAACAGGTTGAATTCATCAAACCAACCCACATAATCCGCCAAAAAATGGCGGAGTATATTATGTGATTAAATTCATCATCCCACCTTGTATAAGTTGTCAACTTAAGGAGTTGGAGGCTAAAGAACTAACTTGCTCAGTGGTATCAAGACTATACCGATCATGATTCGATCAGGGCACCAGGTTGATGGGTCAGTGGTTGAACTGAACGTGGGTCGCTAGCCGAACTGGTATATATTAAATATTTAAATTTTATACTAAATATATATCATATATAAATTATTTTTTTCGTATCTATATCATAAAATTTTGTTTGTATCAAGAGCGGTTGGCACAATTGGTAGCGGCTTAGGTCCCTTAACCAAGTGGTCCAAGATTTAAATCCGGGTTTGATCAAAATTACTTGAAAGCTAAAATAAACAAAAAAATCATCATATTTCAACTCCAAAATGCCAATAAAACAAAAAAGTTGAATAATTAAAAAATCATTAACAAATCGAGAACTAATACAATTTGTGAAATAGGGGGAAAATGAAAACGAAAGACGGTAAAATTGAAGAAAAAATCCTTGGCGTTCATTGAAAAGCTACTGTATCTAATGGTGAAAAATTGGTTTCCTAAAATGGGAGACTTGCCATGGTCTCCCATCATTGCATTAACCTTTACATTACTAGCATTAGCATTCACGGTAAGGGTAGGAAAAAAAATTACAACTATATTATTTCAAACAAGAAGTACATATGATGAAATTCATATCTTACCTCTGATGTTGGTGGAACTTATCACTGGAAAGAAACATCGGTAGGTGCATTGACTATAATAAATTGAATTTCAGCCACATTGTCTATAACAGGCCATCGAGGTAACTTACATGAAAAAGAAAATAACGAAGTTAAATAAAGGATTTAATAGAGGAATTATGAAAATTTTAGGGACCAAATGCAATGAATTTATTTTAGGAGGACTAAATCCAATAGACAAAAGACAATGTTTGGAGGACTAAAATGATATTTAATCTTATAAATTATTAAAATTAATTCCCTTGATTATGCTTTCATAAATATGTGGAAAATTTAATTTAAATGCAGTGCTATAGTTACGTTGGTGTGTTCTCCAATTAGATTTAAAATTTTGCCTCGATAATATGTGATGATATTTAATGGTTTTTTGGTTAGGCTAAAATCAAACCCTGTTTTTCCCATTTTGTCCAATCCATAATTTTAATCCCCATTTTAAAATAGAGACCAATTTTTTTAAAAATTCAATAATTTTTTCACAAATATGTATGATATATATATATATATATATATATATATATATATATATATATATATATATATATATATATATATATATATATATATATATATATATATTACTAGAAATATAGTAAATACTTGGCATTCAATATGTAGTGTTTGGGATTCTATATCGATATTTATTGTATCTTTCTTCGACCCTGAGACAATTGGACATATTTTTACAAGTAAACACTTACTTCTAGAGATGTATATTTCTCTATAAAGTTAAATTTTCCTTTCCAAAACAACGTTTTGTTGCTGTGTTATCTTTTTTTTTTTTTGTTTAAGCTTAGTGTGGCTGACTGGCTTAGGGAAAATGTTCTCTAGTCTGATGACTTTAGCGTCGACTAGATTCACCTTTTGGTTATATGGTTCTATTTTTTGTAAAATTTCTTTACTTTTTGTTATCAAACTCAAACCAATTATTGACTTTGTCAGGGTACTAAATCACTAGGTCAAGGGTAGATTAAGTGAATTAATGGTTGACTGACATGACTTGGATTATATTAAAAAATACTAAATAATTCATAACATGTAAGACCATATAGGTACCAAAAACCCGTATAAGGAAATAAAACAAAGGTGCACAGAAAAATAAAAGAAAGCACAAAGTAAAAGTGCACAGAAAAATAAAATATAGCACAAACACAAAGTAAAAATATAGCACAAAGTAAAAATATAATATAGATCAGCAAAGGTGGCAAAGCCTCCTAGTTAGATTTATATTATATTTGCAAGTTTAAAACTAATAACAATTGAGAGTAAGCAATATGCGGAAGGAGAAGATCAGATTAGATGGATAGAGGGCAATCCTCAAGTGGACACTATAAGATATCTTATTTGGAAAAATATAGAATATGATGAACCCGTAACTCTCTCTTTTTTTTTTTAAAAAAAAAGAACAACAACGTCCTTATCAGTTTTCTGGATATTAAGCTGAGTACTGAAGATCGCAAACTGCCCATACTTACTTTTGGGTCTTATGTAGATCTTATTTTCCTCCAAGCACCAGCCTAACCAAAAAGGACTTTCATAGTTTTTCAAAAACAGTTATCAAGGGCACACCTTTGCAGGCTTACCAATCCCAGGTTTTTGAAAAACAAGCAAAGGAAAGAAAGGAAAGAAAAAAAAAATACTTATTTACAAGCAGTAGGGTTCTAAATCATATTCGCATTTTCCAAATGAAGATAACTAAGGCCCCTTGAGGGTGCCTTCACAAGAACTAGCCAGACATAGTGAGATTCATACTTACAGTTTATCGGAGAAAACTTTTGGGGTAGGGGAAGAGATGCAGAAAAGAACTTGATATTATTGCACAGACAACTATTACAAGCTTAAGTTTCTTTCTCTCTCACTATTGGGTATGGTCTTGTTCAGCGTATGTTCAACTGAACCTTAACACCCTTTATATAGAGAAAGTTTACATAACAAGACAAAACCCCTTCAGTCAAGAACAGTAACATTACCGTTCCTTTACTCTGTCACAGGGTTGTCCTTTACAGATACTTTTATTACAGATAAGCTTGGTGTCTAATCTTATGCAATAGTAAAGATTCCTGCCTTTTTTTCTTTTTTTTTTTAACTTTTCTTTGGGCAGGATACATTTGTCATCAACTCTTGCTTGCTTTTGTAATTGTAACATCTTCTTCATCTTGGATATTTCCAGAACAGAAAATGTCAGATGAATCTTCCATTGAAAGATCAGTAGAAGGGAAAGGAGGAGTTTGTTGTCCATGGCACCCACTGGCTTCATAAATCTCCTTGTCTTTTTTCTCTTTCTGGAAGAATTGAACTAATTTGTTGTTGAGATCCACCGGAAAAGGAATGAAAAATTTTCCATTGTATAAGGGCAGGAAGAGTTTTGTATCATGAGTTTCTTTTATCAGATCAAACTCACGTTTGTCTTCTTCTGAGAAGAACCATTGATAGCCCTGAATTTGTGCCCTCATAAGGCTGTACTGGTATTGTGTATTGCCTTGTACATCCCAGCTCTCATATTCATCATTGAATAGGCAGGGATAAACTCTATGATCCTCTGGTAAGAGTTTCATAACATGGCAAGGATAATTCTGAGCAGTGAAGTTGCTCGGGCAAGTAGTTATCTTGATGGCGATGTAATCCATCATTTCTGCCTGGATTAAGTTTATGGCCTCATTGATTGAGGGATTAAATCCTTTGAATCTATCAGATGGAGGAATCAGGATTGATTCCAAACATCCGTAGTCCAATAGACTTTTTGCAGAAATTGCTAAGTCTTCATATCCGAAAGATTTAAACTGGTCCATGTCTAGCCTGGCTTTCCTAAAGAGGAATTTTATCTTGCAAGGACAATTGGTTTTGTCTTGGCAATATGGGGTTTTATTAATACATAAATTTTTTTGGTTAAAATAAGCATGTACACCTATGTATAGTCCCGGAATTTGGGTTTGACTATTGTGTACCTTAAACAATAAACTTTGTATTTTCTTAAAATTGTCTAAGTTTAGGTCATTTGTTGAGCCTGGGGTATTTGGGCTGACCGTGTCTTTGTAGGTCTTTTGGCTGGTCTTGGTTTGGCCAGCGTTTATGATTATGGTTGGGTTTTCTGGTTCAAGAGACCTTTTTATTTTGTTAATGTCTGTGGTATTTAATTCAAGGGCTTTTTCTGCTTCTTCCCTTGAATAGAAACCTTTGTAGATTGGGCTTTGAATACCCTCCTTTGCAAGGCAAAGGTCTTTGAAATTGGTATAAACACCTTTATGTGGTCCCGATAACAGGACAAAAGCTGTATAGCCTTTTCCAGAAGGAGAGGCTTTTGTAAGAAGAGGAACTCTTTGGTTATCTGCAATGCAGAAATTGTATAGAGCATAGATGATACCCTTTTTTACCGAACAAACAAATTGCTCATTATTATTTGTATTTTTGGGAATATTCCAAATATTGTCAATGAGACAATTGAATTTATCATTCACAGCTTCTCTACCAGGGTAGTGAAACTCATTTGTAAGTACCGGCAATTCTTGATTACCGAAGTTCATCTTCTGCTTTATATTTTGGTAGGAAACCTTACAAGGTTTCATTTTGTTGTATTCCTGCAAAACGAGAGAGAATATCAGCCGTAACATTTTTTACTCCTTTTATGTGTTCAAAATTTATATTTATTCCATTATGATATACATATTCTTGGAATAAAAGCCATCTTTTGTGGGGTTTTTTATCAGTATTTATTTGTTGACTACCATAAGCTATTATTGCTTCACAATCAGTTCTTATGGTGATTTCGCTTTTATTGATTAAGAAGAGTTTAAATCCTTCTAAAGCATTTATTACAGCATTTACTTCATAGTTTGTAGATGTTGAGTATACCTGAGGTTTTGTATGATATTTTCCCGAGGCATATCTGCAAATTTCTTCATCATGGATCTTTTCATATTTATTTTTCTTTTTCTTTAGGATGGCTGCCCATCCTTGTTCACAACCATCACATTCTATAACTAAATAATCAGAATCTAATGGTAAAGACAGATATGGTAAGTTATTAACCATTTCTTTAATCTTTTGAACTAACTTTATATCCTCAGTATTGAATTTTCTTTGTCCAGTCAAAGACGTTTTGTTATAAAGAGGGGTTGTATATTTTCCCAGGTCTTTGATGAAATTTCTTGCATAATTAAGCAGACCTAGAAAAGCTCTTAAGGTTTTTATGTCTTCCATTTTGTCTGGGAAACTAAGGATTTTTTGAGATATATGAGGTTGTAGCCTTATTTTTCCGTTTCCTATTTCTGTTCCTAAAAAGGAAATATGGGTTTTACAAATTTCCATTTTTGATTTTGAAATAATCAACCCAAATTTTTCAAATAAATGAAGAACTTGTTTGAGATGCAAATAGTGTTCTTCTTTAGTTTTTGAAAAGATAAGTACGTCATCTATATACGTACAAGTGAATTCTTTGTAATTTCCAAAAATATTATCCATTTTTCGTTGAAAAATTTGTGGCGCATTTTTTAGTCCAAACGACATTACTTTTCTATATCCACTATTTGTTCGAGTTGTCTGGTTCTAGAATTTGTTCTTCTAACTGATGAAGAAAATGAATATGTTTTCAGACAAAGACTATTCTCATCAATAGATAAAGAAAATTCTGATGAAGATAAGATTGAAGATTTACTGACAAAGATTGATTTAAATAAATTTTACGAAAATGAAATCAACTTTAAACAAATGTTTAATAAAAATTCTGAAGTTAATGAAACATAATCATTAATATCATTTCCTGAAACTCACAAGGGATTTATGAATGAAGCTTCTAGCTCAAATTTCAACCCCCAATTCGATTATATTACAGAAGATTATAACACGGGATTCCCCCCTCGTGAAAAAGTCATTACTCCAATAGATTTAACTCTAGGAGAAAATATAAAATCAAAGGGAAAAAGGATGCCCATAGAACCAACATTCAATATGACATCTCTTTTATTAAATATAGGAAGCATTGACCCACAACTACTTCCAAATTACATAGAACAATGGACTTCTACTGTAATAAGAGACTATAAGGTAAACCATGAAAATCATGTAGCCAATAGTCAAGACATGATAGCAAGAGCCGAGACATATCTAGGAGATATAGCTAGGGCTTGTTGGGAATCTTTTAAACAAAGCTTCCCAGAACAAATCAAAACAAACCTAATAGACCCTGGTCCAAATATCCATAATTTTTGTAGTCTAATACAAAGAATTTTCACAGCCCAATCTGTAAACGATGGAAATACCATCAGACAAAAAATTTATATGGGCAACTTAGAAAGACTCTCTATAAGCTATTTTGGCAAGATAAAAGAATTTACCCAAGATTACCTAATGTATGCCTCCATAGCAGGAGGATTTACAGATAGATCTTTAGGAGAAAAACTATTTTTAAAACTCCCGGGTAAATTAGGACAAAAAATTAGAGACAGTTGGAATGACGACCAAGTTGACCCAGTTATGAATAATTTAACTGTCAGGATCCAACACATAATGAAGGTGATGGAAGACACATGTAAAAACATAGCCATTAATAAACAAATAAAAATGGCTGATTCAGAAATCTGTAAACAAATATATACTCCCCAAAAATACCACAAAGAAATTATGAGGAAAAGACCTCAGTATAAACCTCCAAGAAAACAACCGTTTAAAAGAAAGAATCCAACCAGACGGTATTCAATTAGAGCCTCTAACTCTAGGAAACCCACTCTCAATAAAGAGAGACATGTTAGAAAACTTAGAGATAATAAAACATATACAAAGCAATTAGAATGTTATGCTTGCCACCAACCAGGACATTATTCAAGGGATTGTCCAAATAAAACTAATTTGTTCACAAGAGAAGCAGAACTGATAAAAAGCTGTAGGATGAATCTTATCCCCATAGATGAAACAATCTCTACAGATTCAGAAATATATTCAATAGTTAGTTGGGCTGACTATACATCTGGAGAAGAAGAGCCTAACAAAGACTATAAAATTCTGAACGAATTCACAAAAAATGAATATACAAATCTATACCCAGTAGATGATAAATATAATCAGTATGGAGAAATCCTTGATGATTTGGGATACAGTTTAATGTTCAAAACAGAATTAAGTGATTGTGAACATGAAATACAATTCCACATAGGACCGGACCATAAAGAATGTTATTTCTGTAAAAGATATCCCCATAAAATGCTAAGGGCTCACTGTATTTTATGCTACAAAAACTTCTGCAAAACCTGCGTACAAACCATCCTAAAAATCGAATTTCCTGATCCAAAGAAAGAAAACGATTCTGGAAATAAAATTATAAATAACCGGATCTCCACTCTAGAGACCAGGTTAAACCAAATAGAAAAGACGGTAGATTTTCTTTACGAAAATTTCGAAAGAGAAAAAAATCCAAACTTTTCTGAAGAACATACTAGTGGGCTTATGGCATTACAAAATAAAGATTGCATCCCTATAATTTGCAATAAAGAGAAAAACAAAAGCCTACACATTTTAGTTAAAATAAATTTTCCCAAAATAAATAAATTTAACCAAACTGAAATTATTTTGCAAGCCTTGGTAGATACTGGTTGTTCTTTTACTTCTATATGCCAAAGTGTTGTACCTCAGCAAAATTGTTTTAAAAGTAATATAATAACCAAAACTAGAACAATGTCTGGAGACATAATAACAAATGATACAGAAACACGAAATTTCACTATCCAATTATCCACAAATTGTGAAATTTTTGGTAATAAAATTTTTATAAATAAAGCAGATGTAGTAGACTTACGGCCTGCTAAAGAAAAAATGATTTTAGGACTTGATTTTATTATACATAATAATAGATCAATTACTATTACAAAAGATTACATATTAATCTCTACAAACTCACAAATGTCACCAATAATAGATGAAATCTCATCAGAGTTACGAACAAAGCGTGGTGATGCCCCCACCAACAATAAACAATGTCCTTGTGATATACCCGGTAGTTGCAAAATAAAAGAATCAAAAAATCATAGCAATATAGAAACATGTGACACATCTCACGATTCTTGCTATGAAAGTATTCTAACTGAAACAAAGTTACAATATGAGTTATCTGTAGCAGAATCTGATTACAAATCTGTCAAAATTAATAAAATTATAACCTTTGATAATATACAACAAATTATAGATGGATTAAATAAAACTAGCATAATAGGAGAAGACCCTACAAAATATTGGGAAAAAGACCCAGTTATATGCAAACTAGAAATTATAAACCCAGATCTAATAATTAAAACTAAAGATATTCAGTATGGGAATTTCGAGCAAGAGGAATGCAAAAGCCACATAAAAATCCTATTGGATCTAAAAGTTATAGCACCCAGCACTAGTCCTCATAGAAGCCCCGCTTTCATTGTTAATAAACACTCAGAACAAAAAAGAGGAAAGACTAGAATGGTCTATAATTACAAAAGGCTCAATGATAACGGTTTTCAAAATTTGACTTAAAATCAGGATTTCACCAAGTAAAAATGCATCCTGATTCAATAAAATGGACTGCATTTTCTTGTTCAGAAGGATTATTTGAATGCCGTTTGGACTAAAAAATGCCGTTTGCATTTTCTTCATTGGGAAAGTAATGCCGTTTGGACTAAAAAATGCGCCACAAATTTTTCAACGAAAAATGGATAATATTTTTGAAAATTACAAAGAATTCACTTGTACGTATATAGATGACGTACGTATCTTTTCAAAAACTAAAGAAGAACACTATTTGCATCTCAAACAAGTTCTTCATTTATTTGAAAATTTTGGGTTGATTATTTCAAAATCAAAAATGGAAATTTGTAAAACCCATATTTCCTTTTTAGGAACAGAAATAGGAAACGGAAAAATAAGGCTACAACCTCATATATCTCAAAAAATCCTTAGTTTCCCAGACAAAATGGAAGACATAAAAACCTTAAGAGCTTTTCTAGGTCTGCTTAATTATGCAAGAAATTTCATCAAAGACCTGGGAAAATATACAACCCCTCTTTATAACAAAACGTCTTTGACTGGACAAAGAAAATTCAATACTGAGGATATAAAGTTAGTTCAAAAGATTAAAGAAATGGAAATAACTTACCATATCTGTCTTTACCATTAGATTCTGATTATTTAGTTATAGAATGTGATGGTTGTGAACAAGGATGGGGAGCCATCCTAAAGAAAAAGAAAAATAAATATGAAAAGATCCATGATGAAGAAATTTGCAGATATGCCTCAGGAAAATATCATACAAAACCTCAGGTATACTCAACATCTACAGACTATGAAGTAAATGCTGTAATAAATTCTTTAGAAGGATTTAAACTCTTCTTAATCAATAAAAGCGAAATCACCATAAGAACTGATTGTGAAGCAATAGTAGCTTATGGTAATCAACAAATAAATACTGATAAAAAACCCCACAAAAGATGGCTTTTATTCCAAGAATATGTATATCATAATGGAATAAAAATAAATTTTGAACACATAAAAGGAGTAAAAAATGTTGCGGCTGATATTCTCTCTCGTTTTGCAGGAATACAACAAAATGAAACCTTGTAAGGTTTCCTACCAAAACATAAAGCAGAAGATGAAGTTCGGTAATCAAGAATTGCCGGTACTTACAAATGAGTTTCACTACCCTGGTAGAGAAGCTGTAAATGATAAATTCAATTGTCTCATTGATAATATTTGGAACATTCCCAAAAATACAAATAATAATGAGCAATTTGTTTGTTCGGTAAAAAAGGGTATCATCTGTGCTCTATACAATTTCTGCATTGCAGATAACCAAGGAGTTCATCTTCTTACAAAAGCCTCTCCTTCTGGAAAAGGCTATACAGCTTTTGTCCTGTTATCAGGACCACATAAAGGTGTTTATACCAATTTCAAAGACCTTTGCCTTGCAAAGGAGGGTATTCAAAGCCCAATCTACAAAGGTTTCTATTCAAGGGAAGAAGCAGAAAAAGCCCTTGAATTAAATACCACAGACATTAACAAAATAAAAAGGTCTCTTGAACCAGAAAACCCAACCATAATCATAAACGCTGGCCAAACCAAGACCAGCCAAAAGACCTACAAAGACACGGTCAGCCCAAATACCCCAGGCTCAACAAATGACCTAAACTTAGACAATTTTAAGAAAATACAAAGTTTATTGTTTAAGGTACACAATAATCAAACCCAAATTCCGGGATTATACATAGGCGTACATGCTTATTTTAACCAAAAATTTGTATGTATTAATAAAACCCCATATTGCCAAGACAAAACCAATTGTCCTTGCAAGATAAAATTCCTCTTTAGGAAAGCCAGGCTAGACATGGACCAGTTTAAATCTTTCGGATATGAAGACTTAGCAATTTCTGCAAAAAGTCTATTGGACTACGGATGTTTGGAATCAATCCTGATTCCTCCATCTGATAGATTCGAAGGATTTAATCCCTCAATCAATGAAGCCATAAATTGAATCCAGGCAGAAATGATGGACTACATTGCCATCAAGATAACTACCTACCCGAGCAACTTCACTGCTCAGAATTATCCTTGCCATGTTATGAAACTCTTACCAAAGGATCATAGAGATTATCCCTGCCTATTCAATGATGAATATGAGAGCTGGGATGTACAAGGCAATACACAATACCAGTACAGCCTTATGAGGGCACAAATTCAGGGCTATCAATGGTTCTTCTCAGAAGAAGACAAACGTGAGTTTGATCTGATAAAAGAAACTCATGATACAAAACTCTTCCTGCCTTTATACAATGGAAAATTTTTCATTCCCTTTCCGGTGGATCTCAACAACAAATTAGTTCAGTTTTTCCAGAAAGAGAAAAAAGACAAGGAGATTTATGAAGCCAGTGGGTGCCATGGACAACAAACTCCTCCTTTCCTTTCTACTGATCTTTCAATGGAAGATTCATCTGACATTTTCTGTTCTGGAAATATCCAAGATGAAGAAGATGTTACGATTACAAAAGCAAGCAAGAGTTGATGACAAATGTATCCTGCCCAAAGAAAAGTTAAAAAAAAAAAAAGAAAAAAAAGAAAAGGGGCAGGAATCTTTACTATTGCATAAGATTAGACATTGAGCTTATCTGTAATAAAAGTATCTGTAAAGGACAACCCTGTGACAGAGTAAAGGAACGGTAATGTTACTGTTCTTGACTGAAGGGGTTTTGTCTTGTTATGTAAACTTTCTCTATATAAAGTGTGTTAAGGTTCAGTTGAACACACGCTGAACAAGACGATACCCAATAGTGAGACAGAAAGAAATTTAGAAAGAGAAGCTTGTAATAGTTGTCTATGCAATAATATCAAGTTCTTTTCTGCATCTCTTCCCCTACCCCAAAGTTTTCTTCGATAAACTGTAAGTACGAATCTCACTATGTCTGGCTAGTTCTTGTGAAGGCACCCTCAAGGGGCCTTAGTTATCTTCATTTGGAAAATGCGAATATGATTTAGAACCCTACTGCTTGTAAATAATATTTTTTTTCCTTTCTTTCCTTTTCTTGTTTTTTGAAAACCTGGGATTGGTAAACCTGCAAAGGTGTGCCCTTGATAATTGTTTTTGAAAAACTATGAAAGTCCTTTTTGGTTAGGCTGGTGCTTGGAGGAAAATAAGAGCTACATAAGACCCAAAAGTAAGTGTGGGCAGTTTGCGATCTTCAGTACTCAGCTTAATATCCAGAAAACTGGTAAGGACGTTGTTGTTTTTTTTTTTTTAAAAAAAAAGAGTTAGTTACGGGTTCATCATATTTTATATTTTTCCAAATAAGATAACTTATAGTGTCCACTTGAGGATTGCCCTCTATCCATCTAATCTGATCTTTTCCTTCCGCATATTGGTTACTCTCAACTGTTTTTGTCTTAAACTTGCAAATATAATATAAATCTAACTAGGAGGCTTTGCCACCTTTGCTGATCTATATTATATTTTTATTTTGATCTATATTTTTACTTTGTGTTTGCGCTTTCTTTTATTTCTGTGCACTTTTTTTTTATTATTATTTCCTTATACTGGTTTTTGGTACCTATACGATAATATGTGATGATATTTAATGGTTTTTTGGTTAGGCTAAAATCAAACCCTGTTTTTCCCATTTTGTCGAATCCATAATTTTAATCCCCATTTTAAAATAGAGACCAATTTTTTTAAAAATTCAATAATTTTTTCACAAATATGTATGATATATATATATATATATATATATATATATATATATATATATATATATATATATATATATTACTAGAAATATAGTAAATACTTGGCATTCAATATGTAGTGTTTGGGATTCTATATCGATATTTATTGTATCTTTCTTTGACCCTGAGACAATTGGACATATTTTTACAAGTAAACACTTACTTCTAGAGATGTAAATTTCTCTATAAAGTTAAATTTTCCTTTCCAAAACAACGTTTTGTTGCTGTGTTATCTTTTTTTTTTTTGTTTAAGCTTAGTGTGGCTGACTGGCTTAGGGAAAATGTTCTCTAGTCTGATGACTTTAGCGTCGACTAGATTCACCTTTTGGTTATATGGTTCTATTTTTTGTAAAATTTCTTTACTTTTTGTTATCAAACTCAAACCAATTATTGACTTAGTCAGGGTACTAAATCACTAGGTCAAGGGTAGATTAAGTGAATTAATGGTTGACTGACATGACTTGGATTATATTAAAAAATACTAAATAATTCATAACATGTAAGATTTTATACATAAATAACACAGAGTCCATATAATTATAATCATATAATAGTATGTATATAGAGAGAGAGCACGACTTTTGTGAGAATATGGGAACAACTAATAACAACCATCGGATCAATATTAAAAATAATAAACCATTGAGATTAAAATATTAAAAATTTCTAATTAAAATTTAATATATCATCAAATCTAAAAAAAGTTAACAAAACAACAAATAAATGTATAAACGTCTCAATTATCATTTCCTAAAATATCACAATTGACCCATCACCATCATGATTGTCGTTGTCAACATCATAACCACCGTTGTAGCCCCATTATAATTATTGAACCCATCATTGCCATCCTCAACCGTCACCACCACCATTGTCAACCACCATCACCTTCGTCAACATCGCTACCATTACCATGACTACCATTGCAACCCCCACCATGATTGTCGTTGCCACCACCATTGTCATCAGTTGTCACTACCACTGCTGCCATGATCATTGTCATCGTCACTACCACAACCACCAATGATGATGGCGGTGGAGGTGGTGACAATAGCAATGATCACACTGACAAAGGCGGTGACAATCATGGTGATGGTGATGGGTTAATGCTAATTTAGATATTTTAGGACGTGATTTATTTGATAAATCTTTTAGAGATTTAATGACCATATTATTTTTTATTTTGATTTTTAAATATTTTAATCTCAACCACCCATTATTTTTAATCATAATCTAATGATTGTTGTTAATAGTTCTCACGTGTGTGTGTGTGTGTGTGTGTGTTCCCGAATGGACAACCAAAAGGGATCAATGTTCTTTCAAGTTTTTTTTTTTATTTTCAAGAGAAATTAATTTGTGGCGGCTTTTAGTCATCACAACCTATTTAATTCTTTTAAAAATTACCAGCCACAAAATGAAACAAAATAATAATAAAATTATTGCCACATCATCATTTAATGGCTCAGATAGACAATACGGACTAAAACCTTAATGGAAAAAAATGTTCAAAAACCTTGATTGGTCAAAATTTTGTTTAAGGACTAAAACCCGAAATTTGAAAAAATTTATGGACTAAAAATTAGTTAACCCTAGTTATAAAACTCAAACCTACCCGACCAATTCGACTCTGAATCAGAGGTCTGATTGAATAAGTTTGCCTATCAGATAAGTCATGCAGTTACCCTAGTTTGACCATATGTGTCCCAACTTGACCCGAACAATCAATGGTTAAACCAGTGACCCAGTTCAGTTGAACTAGTGAGCTGATTTGGTTAATCTGATTGAACCAAAATTAATTGTATTGAAAAATGCAAAATTTAATGAAAATAAAAAAAGAAAATTTGATGCTTTCAAAAGTTCAACAAAAAACCTAAAATTTGTTAGTGGTTCAACTTACAACCAAACAATCATAATGAATTACTAAACTTATGACATAATTAATATATTTTTTTATATCTTATGTTACTTATAATGATTTAGCAGTTCAACTACTAATTCATTATGTTGACTAGTGACCCATAAATCTAGGACCTCAACCCTATCATCGATCGATCTGATTTTTATTATTTATTTAATAGAGAGAAAATAGTGTTTTTATAATTAATAAAATAAACTAGAAAAATAGGAATAAGAATTAAGTCATCAGATTTCTAGCTATATAAAGGAGATTTTATCCATCAGAGCAGTTTTACAAAATATTTTCTACGTTCTCTGCTTATTTTCTCTTACGCTTCAAACAAAACCCTAATAGAGCAATCGGAGGAGGAACCCTAGAGGGCATTGGAAACACCACCATTGCTAATGGAGAACACTTGAATGACTACCTTGAGATAAAAGATGAGTTACTCAAACTTGGGAATTAGAATGAACATGTGTAGGGATCCGTAGAGGATCAATTTTGGGTTGTTTTATGAAATTCAATTATGTTCTTATGCTTTTAATCACGAATTAACTATGTTTGACAGACCAATTAATGTCCCAATGCAAAATTTTAATGAAATTGATGTGCTCTTGTGTTGAGTTGAACTCTAAAAAATGGAGTTTTAT
Source organism: Glycine soja (assembly GCF_004193775.1). NCBI lineage: Eukaryota > Viridiplantae > Streptophyta > Magnoliopsida > Fabales > Fabaceae > Glycine > Glycine soja. The sequence goes on from NC_041020.1 coordinate 7,575,571, forward strand.
CTAATTGGCGTGAATTGATGAAATTAAGTAAGGAGGGGTTTAATATAAGAGGGAGTGAGACATTCTTTTTCTTGCATGATAATTTTTGTTTTCCATTGTTAATTTAGATGTTTGATTGTGAGTTTGTATTGGTCCCCTTTTGATGGTATTTAGGGATTTTAATAAATTGTTTCAGCTACACATTTGAATTACTATGACAATCTGTGCTTCTGAGAATTTTACAAAGTGCAATGACATTGAGTTATAAAATTTTGTGTCTAATATATATTTTTGTGGGGTGTGTGTGTGTGTGTAACAAATTGAATTTGGTGTTCTAGACGTTATACAATTGTTTTTCCTTTGACTTATGAACTCCTTCTGCCTTGCCTTTCATTCCATTGACTTTTACTTATTTAGTTAATTTGTTATGAAACTCTATACCTTGGCCCCTTCACGTTAATCATATAGACAGATAGAGGAATATAACCATTGCCCTAATTATATGATAAGAAATAAAAATTCCAAGGGTTTAGTTTTTGTTAAGTATCTAGCTTGTTTTGTTTATAGAATGTTCATGTCACCGAAAATAGTTTCAAAAATTAATCACTGCGAGGCGCGACGAGTTAAAAATATTTTGAGAACAATTGAGAAGTCGTGGGTTTTGTATAATTCATAGATAGAGTGTGTAGATGCAAATGCCTTTGGTGTTTTGATGATGATCATGATGATATGATGCAATTGATGCAAATGGGCTTTTCAACATTAAATTCAAGACAATGCTTCAAGATTACAAGTCACAACATCAAGATGATCACTAGTAAATTAGGAAGGGAATTCCTAATTGAATTAGCAAAAGGTTTGGCCAAGCAATTTTAATTAAAAAGTGTTTTTCAAAGGTTTTACTCTCTGCTAATCGATTACCAGAGGATGTAATCGATTACCAGTGGCCAAATATATTTTATAACAGCTACTAAAATTTGAATTTGAAATTTTAGACTGTGTAATCGATTACACAATTTTGGTAATCGATTACCAGCAGTTAGTAAACGTTTTAATTCAAATTTTAAAAGCTGTAATCGATTACACAATTAATGTAATCGATTACCAGACAAGATTTTCAGAAAAATAATTCTAAGAGTCACAACTTTTCAAAGGCTTTATTCATGACCACCGATGGTCTATATATATGTGACTTAAACACGAATTTGCTCAGAGTTTTTCAGAACAACAAGTGTTTATCCTCTCAAAGAGCAAAATCATTTTATCCTCTTAAGAATTCCTTGGCCAATTCAATTGCAATTCATTAAGGAATTATTTGAGTGCTCAATCTGTAAAATCCATCTCTTTCTAGAGAGATTCATTCTTCTTCTTCTTCTCATTTTCTAAAGGATTAAGAGACTGTTAGTCTCTTGTTGTAAAGGAATTCTAAACACAAAGGAAGGATTGTCCTTGTGTGTTTAGAACTTGTAAAAGGAATTTACAAGATAGTGGAACTCTCAAGCGGGTTGCTTGGGGACTGGACGTAGGCACAAGGGTGTGGCCGAACCAGTATAAATCTGAGTTTGCACTTTCTCTTCCCTTAATCTCCTTTATTTATTATTGCTTTACATTCATATTCAAATTGTTTTATTTGAATCAATATTTAAGAAGATTGCCATTAAGGGAATTCATAACTTGAATAAAAGTGAAATAGAATTTTTAATTGGGGAAGTAGTTTGGAATATCTTAATTCAACCCCCCCCTTCTTAAGATATCTGAGGCCACTTGTCTAACAAGTGGTATCAGAGCTTCATTCTTGTATAAAGTTTAGAAGCTTCAAGAAAAAGATGGCCTCAGCAAATTCCTTATTTCCAGAAGGGAATTCTATCAATAGACCTCCAATCTTTAATGGAGAGGGTTACCACTACTGGAAAACCCGAATGCAAATTTTTATTGAGGCAATAGATCTAAATATCTGGGAAGCCATAGAAATAGGGCCTTATATACCCACCACAGTAGAAAGAGTTTCAATAGATGGTAGTTCATCAAGTGAAAGCATAACTATAGAAAAACCTAGAGATAGATGGTCTGAAGAGGATAGAAAACGAGTACAATACAACTTAAAAGCCAAAAACATAATTACATCTGCCCTGGGAATGGATGAATATTTCAGGGTTTCAAATTGTAAGAGTGCTAAGGAAATGTGGGACACTCTTCGATTAACACATGAAGGAACTACAGATGTTAAAAGATCTAGGATAAATGCATTAACTCATGAGTATGAATTATTTAGAATGAATGCAAATGAAAATATTCAAAGCATGCAAAAGAGATTTACACATATAGTAAATCATCTAGCAGCCTTAGGCAAAGAATTTCAAAATGAGGATCTCATAAACAAGGTGTTAAGATGTTTAAGTAGAGAATGGCAACCCAAAGTAACGGCCATTACTGAATCAAGAGATTTGTCTAATATGTCTGTTGCCACTTTGTTTGGAAAGTTGCAGGAACACGAGATGGAACTATTGAGATTACATCAACATGAAGAAAATGACAAGAAAAAGAAAGGAATTGCTCTTAAAGCATCATCCTCAATTCAAGAAGAAAGTGATCAGGATAATGATCCAGATGATGATGATGATCTAAGTCTTTTTGTAAAAAGGTTCAAAAAGTTTCTTAAAGTAAGAGGAAATCAGAGGCGACCCAATTTTAAATCAAAGAGAAGGACATAAACTTCATCCTCTACTTTAAAATGCTTTGAATGTAATCAACTTGGACATCTGAGGGTTGATTGTCCCATCTTCAAGAAAAAGATGGAAAAATCTGAAAAGAAAAATCATAGTGAAAAGAAACTGAAGAAAGCATACATCACATGGGATGAAAATGATATGGAATCTTCTGAAGATTCTGAAAATGAAGAGATAAATCTCTGCCTTATGGCTAAAAGTTACAAAAGTGATGAAGAGGTAACATCTTCAAATAACCTATCTATTTCTTTTGATGAATTGCAAGATGCATTTGCTGATCTGCATAAAGAGTCAATTAAACTTGCAAAATTAGTTTCATCTTCAAAGAAAACAATTTCAAATTTAGAAAATGAAATTTCGAAATTAAACAAAGAATTAGATCTTCTTAGAAATGAAGTCTCAATTTCTAAAACAAATGAAAAAGTTAATATCTCCACTATTTCTGACAAGAAAATATCAGATTCTTGTAGTTGTTGTGATAAATATGTAAAAGAAATTAAAGAGTTGAAAAATTCACTTGCAAAATTTTCATATAGTAAAAATAATTTAGATGTTATATTAAGTAAACAAAGATATGTGTCTAATAAAAATGGACTAGGGTATAAATCTGATAAACAACAAATGTTTCATAAAAACTTTTCCACTTCCACACAAAAATGTAATTCTAATTCTATCACTTGTTTTTACTGTGGAAGAAGAGGACATGACATATCAAATTGCTACTTCCAGAAAAATAACAGTAACATTAAAATGATATGGGTCCCAAAAGGATCCTCTGTTTATACTAACATGCAAGGACCCAATAAAATTTGGGTACCTAAGTCAAAAACTTGATTATGCAGGTATCTTTGAGAAAGAAGTGGTACATAGATAGCGGATGCTCAAAACATATGACTGGAGATGCATCAAATTTTACACATATCTCTCCAAAGAAAAGCGGGCATGTAACATATGGTGACAACAACAAAGGTAGAATCCTTGGAGTGGGTAAAATAGGTTCAAATTCTTCAAACTCCATTGAAAATGTTCTACTTGTTGAAGGACTTAAGCACAGCCTGCTTAGCGTTAGTCAATTATGCGACAAAGGCTATCTAGTATCATTTGATTCTCAGAAATGTCTTATAGAACATAAGCATGACATTAATATAAAGCATGTAGGACATAGAGTCAATAATGTTTACATGATAGACTTAAGCATAAAACAAGAAAACAATCATTGCTTTCTTAGTAAAGATGAAGATCCATGGTTATGGCATAAAAGAATTGCTCACATAAACATGGATCACTTAAATAAATTAATTTCAAAAGATTTAGTAGTTGGTTTGCCTAAATTGAAATTTGAAAAAGATAAACTATGTGATGCATGTCAAAAGGGCAAACAAACAAGAGTCTCATTCAAACCTAAAAATGTTGTTTCAACCACTCAACCCTTACAATTATTACATATGGATTTATTTGGTCCATCTAGAACCATGAGTTTTGGAGGAAATTACTATGCTCTAGTTATAGTTGATGATTTCTCTAGATATACTTGGACATTATTTATTACACATAAAAGTGATTCATTCCAAGCATTTAGAAAACTTGCTAAAGTCATACAAAATAAGAAAAATCTTAAGATTGCATCCATTAGAAGTGATCATGGGGGTGAATTTGAAAACAAAGATTTTGAATTATTCTGTGATGAACATGGTATTGAACATAATTTTTCTGCACCAAGAACCCCTCAACAAAATGGAGTTGTTGAGAGGAAAAATAGGTCATTGGAAGAAATTGCAAGAACTTTATTAAATGATACTTTTCTTCCAAAGTATTTTTGGGCTGAAGCAGTCAATACTGCATGTTACATCATGAATAGGGCCCTAATAAGACCTATTTTAAAGAAAACCCCATATGAGTTATTTAATGGTAGAAAACCTAATATTTCTCATCTACATGTTTTTGGTTGCAAATGCTTTGTGCTCAATAATGGAAAAGATAATCTAGGAAAATTTGATGCAAAATCTGATGAAGGTATTTTTCTTGGATATTCATTACAAAGCAAAGCATATAGGATATATAATAAAAGAACTATGAATATCGAGGAATCCATTCATGTTACCTTTGATGAATCTAATGCTATCTTGTCAAGAAAGAATATGCTAGATGATATTGCAGATTCTTTAGAACATATGAATATTGATGAACAAGATTCCAAAGGAAATGATAAAGGAAACAATGAAGATCCTCCAGAAGAAGTCAAATCCAATGATGAACTTCCAAGAGAATGGAAAGCTTCAAGAGATCATCCCCTCGACAACATTATTGGTGATATCTCAAAAGGGGTAACAACTAGACATTCTCTTAAAGATTTATGCAATAATATGGCTTTTGTATCTATGATTGAACCTAAAAATATAAAAGAAGCCATAGTAGATGATAACTGGATCATTGCCATGCAAGAAGAACTAAACCAATTTGAAAGAAACAATGTGTGGAAATTAGTAGAAAAACCTGAAAATTATCCTGTCATAGGAACAAAATGGGTTTTTAGAAATAAATTAGATGAACATGGTATAATTATTAGAAATAAAGCCAGGTTAGTAGCAAAAGGGTATAATCAAGAAGAAGGAATAGACTATGAAGAAACATATGCTCCTGTTGCAAGATTAGAAGCCATTAGAATGCTTTTGGCATATGCATCCATAATGGATTTTAAACTTTATCAAATGGATGTTAAGAGTGCCTTTCTAAATGGCTTAATTCAAGAAGAGTTATATGTTGAACAACCCCCTGGTTTTGAAATTCCTGATAAACCAAACCATGTTTATAAGTTACAAAAGGCTCTTTATGGTTTGAAACAAGCCCCTAGGGCGTGGTATGAACGCTCAAGCAATTTTCTTCTAGAAAAAGAATTCTCTAGAGGTAAAGTGGATACCACATTGTTCATAAAGAGAAAGCATAATGACATTTTGTTGGTTCAAATATATGTTAATGATATAATTTTTGGATCCACTAATGATTCATTGTGCAAGGAGTTTTCCCTTGATATGCAAAGTGAATTTGAAATGTCAATGATGGGAGAACTAAAGTACTTTCTGGGATTACAAATCAAGCAAACTCAAGAAGGTATATTCATCAATCAATCCAAGTACTGCAAGGAATTGATCAAAAGATTTGGGATGGATAGTGCAAAACACATGTCCACACCTATGAGCACTAGTTGTTACTTAGATAAAGATGAATCGGGTCAGTCTATAGACATAAAACAATATCGAGGTATGATCGGATCTCTTCTTTATTTATCTGCTAGTAGACCTGATATTATGTTTAGTGTATGCATGTGTGCTAGGTTTCAATCCAACCCCAAACAATCACATTTAAGTGCAGTAAAGAGAATCATGAGATATCTATTAGGGACAATCAATTTAGGATTATGGTATCCTAAGAATTCAACATGTAACTTAATAGGATATTCTGATTCTGATTTTGCCGGATCTAAAACTGATAGAAAAAGTACAAGTGAAACTTGTCAATTCATTGGATCGGCTCTTGTTTCATGGCATAGTAAGAAACAAAATAGTGTTGCTTTATCTACCGCTGAAGCGGAGTATATCTCTGCCGGTAGTTGTTGTGCACAGATTTTATGGATGAAGCAACAATTATCTGACTATGACATCATTCTTGATCGCATACCTATTAAGTGTGATAATACTAGTGCCATAAATCTATCCAAAAACCCAGTTCAACACTCTAGAACTAAACATATAGAGATTAGACACCACTTTCTTAGAGATCATGTCCTAAAGGGAGATTGTGTATTAGAATTTGTTGATACTAAGAATCAACTTGCTGATATTTTCACTAAACCTCTCCCCAAGGAAGTGTTCTTCTCTATTAGAAGAGAATTAGGTCTCTTAGATGTAAGAGATTTAGAAAAATAGAGATTGATTGGTTGATTGATTGGTTGATTTACTCTTACTTATTGATTGTAGATTATTTTGTTTGTTTGATCTTGTTTGAATTCTTGTTTTTATGATAGAATTTATGATTTCTTGTGTATATAATAATTGAATGATTGAATTTAGTGTATTAGTAGTGAAAATTAATCATATAGGATGTATTTGAGCATAAACATAGATATTCTCTTAAGAAACTAGCCTAGGATAGACTCTGGTAATCGATTACCATCCAGTGTAATCGATTACACATGAACAGGCAGCCTGTAATCGATTACAACATCCTGTAATCGATTACCAGTAGGCTTATTGGTCCTGTAATCGATTACCAATACCTGTAATCGATTACAATACGTCATCTTCTATAAATACTCATGAAATCGGAGCTGCTGCGCAGCCAAAGCCTCCTCCACGTTTTCCTCCATACCTAAAACTTCAAATCTTCGATTCTCACTCAATTCTTCACCAAATCACGTCCCGTAAAGCCCAATCTTCCTCTTTTTCACTCCTCTTTCACTTCCACCAATCAAAATCCACAAAAACTTCATCAAATGGCAGAGCCATCAAAGAAGAGAAAGGGATCATCCTCCACCGCTGCTGCTGCTGCCCATCGCCGCCACGGCCCATCCGGAGCACCCACAGCACCTTTTCCTCCTTCTTTGTCATCTCCAAGATCATCAACATTGTTTTCATCCGATGATCAACGTCTACAGTACCTTTTCTCAGTTTTCTTCTAGAATAATCTTAGACCCTAAGTACCTAGACGTAGAATTCTTTAATGATGAAACGTTTGATTGCTATCAAGTGTTTCAAAATTCTGGTCTTGTTGAATTCATGTCATTAAAATTGCCATATTATCCTGAACTTGTAAAAGTCTTCTACTGCAATTTAAAAATTCAGGATGGTATTATTATGTCTGAGGTGCATGGTATTTCTATGGTCATTGATCAATCACTATTCTTTTCTTTGACTCATTTACCCAGTCAAGGTGCACCTTTTGAGGGCACCATTGTTGATGACTGGAAATTTGATTATTCGAGTCATGATGCTCGCCGTATGGTTTGCAATGATCAGGCTGAAATGACCGGTAGATTGCTGACCGGGTCATTAACATTTGATAATCGCATCATGCATTATATCATTGTTAGGATTTTGCTTCCTCGGTCTTCAAATTTAGCACAGGCCTCTGAAGAGGATTTGATTCTTATGTGGGCTTTTCTTACCGGTCGTCAGATCGACTGGGCCCATTTGGTTCGGTACCGAATGCATAAGGCATTACGGGCCAATGCACCTCTTCCTTATCCACATTTGATTACTCTATTTTTGCGTCACTTTCAAATTCCACTTGATGATGAACCCTTTGTTCAAGTCAAGCGTTCCTTTGCAATTGGTGCTGGTGCTGTGACCTCCTTTGGGTACCGTAAAGATCGGAATGGTCAATGGCTGAAGAAGGATGCACTCCCTCCTCAAGATGAACGTACTCCTTCACCTCCTCCTCAACGTGAAGATTCCGCACTCATGAATGAAGTCCTCTCCGAATTACGGGGTCTTCGTTCTTATGTTGGTGACCGCTTCGACTCGTTAGATACACGCTTTGCTGGTATGGACATTCGCCTCACACAACTTGAAGAGGATGTCGGATACATTCGTCAAAGTTTCGATCTTCCACCACCACCTCCGTCTACTTAGTTTTTAGTTTTTAATAAGCCGTGTATTTTGGATGTTTAAGTTTCTTAGAGTTTAAATTATTATGTTAAGTACTTTGCTTATTTATCTTGTGGTATTTAAATTTCAGCCTTGTTTTTTTTTCTGCTTTGACATTATGTGGTTGTTGACATTTTGAGTTATTTGGATTCTGGTTTGATTATTTTTTGTTTGTGAGTTTGGATGGTTATGTTTTATACTCTGATATTTATATCTTTCTACTCCATTATTATATCTGTGTTGATTCCCGAGTTCTTTGGCTTTTTGATGTTGCCAAAGGGGGAGAAAATGTTGTAGAAAAAGCTTAAGAAAAAGCTTAACAAACTTAGAAATCAAGTGGTCATAAATTCCGAAATATAGGGGGAGTAAACGCACATTTTATCTATATACAATTGTTTGTTTCTTGCTTGAATCTTGATTTCAGGTACTGTATTGTCATCATCAAAAAGGGGGAGATTGTAGATGCAAATGCCTTTGGTGTTTTGATGATGATCATGATGATATGATGCAATTGATGCAAATGGGCTTTTCAACATTAAATTCAAGACAATGCTTCAAGATTACAAGTCACAACATCAAGATGATCACTAGTAAATTAGGAAGGGAATTCTTAATTGAATTAGCAAAAGGTTTGGCCAAGCAATTTTAATTAAAAAGTGTTTTTCAAAGGTTTTACTCTCTGGTAATCAATTACCAGAGGATGTAATTGATTACCAGTGACCAAATATATTTTATAACAGCTACTAAAATTTGAATTCGAAATTTTAGACTGTGTAATCGATTACACAATTTTGGTAATCGATTACCAGCAGTTAGTAAACGTTTTCATTCAAATTTTAAAAGCTGTAATCGATTACACAATTACTGTAATCGATTACCAGACAAGATTTTCAGAAAAATAATTCTAAGAGTCACAACTTTTCAAAGGCTTTATTCATGACCACCGATGGTCTATATATATGTGACTTAAACACGAATTTGCTCAGAGTTTTTCAGAACAACAAGTGTTTATCCTCTCAAAGAGCAAAATCATTTTATCCTCTTAAGAATTCCTTGGCCAATTCAAATGCAATTCATTAAGGAATTATTTGAGTGCTCAATCTGTAAAATCCATCTCTTTCTAGAGAGATTCATTCTTCTTCTTCTTCTCATTTTCTAAGGGATTAAGAGACTGTTAGTCTCTTGTTGTAAAGGAATTCTAAACACAAAGGAAGGATTGTCCTTGTGTGTTTAGAACTTGTAAAAGGAATTTACAAGATAGTGGAACTCTCAAGCGGGTTGCTTGGGGACTGGACGTAGGCACAAGGGTGTGGCCGAACCAGTATAAATCTGAGTTTGCACTTTCTCTTCCCTTAATCTCCTTTATTTATTATTGCTTTACATTCATATTCAAATTGTTTTATTTGAATCAATATTTAAGAAGATTGTCATTAAGGGAATTCATAACTTGAATAAAAGTGAAATAGAATTTTTAATTGGGGAAGTAGTTTGGAATATCTTAATTCAACCCCCCCTTCTTAAGATATCTGAGGCCACTTGTCTAACAGAGTGTGTGCGTTAAAATGTTTTCTAGGTTGGACTTAATCAGGAGGGAGGCCTTCATGTACTCTCCGGAGTCTAGGCCTTGGGGATAAATATACTCGGTTTGAGTGTTCCTCTAAGCCTATGTTAATCCCATATGGTTGGAGCATTATTGCAAAAATGTGTGACCATAACTGGTATGCCTATTATTTCACTTAGTAAGGAGTGACCTGACTTACCCATTGTGTGACAAGTCTTATCATGTACTCCTAAGTGTCCGACGAGGTTTTTCACTGAAAATGGTACCATATTGCATGTAGACTTGAGTCTAATATATCAGTTGCATAATGCTTGTGTTTGGTTTTTCATTGAGTTGCAAATTGAGACTTGGTGTTGTTTCTGAAGTGTGTGGTCTTGAATGAGTGTGAACGTTTGTGTATGATTTTTGTAAAGTGATGATGATGCATGTATTGAGTTGAATGCTCTTAGTTCTTAATTCATAGGAATGTGATAACTCATTCACGGTGTGTATTTTTGTTTGGCGTTTTATATGGATATTTATTGTACTTTATTCGAACCCAGGGACGATTGGACTTAGTTTTTCAAGTAAATACTTACTACTAGAGGTGTGTATTCTTGAATAAAGTTAAATTTCCTTTCCAAAACAACTTTATGTTACTGTGTTATCTTTTTTTATAATCAGTGCAATTGACTTAGGAAAAATGTTCTCTAGTAAGATGATCATCGCTAATGGCGGGTAGTAAAGTTGAGCAAAAATGTGACAGCGGGTAGTAAAATAAAGATGTGACTTATTTTACCGGTAGTAAAATTTATTCAAGCCATTTTATTTAGTTTGTTGCTAAATTTCATGTTTTGTTGCTCTATCTTTTCAAACCACAAGTTTAGCCTCACTATTTTTTAATTCAGTCATCCATCTCCCACTTAAAAAAAAATCATGATTTTAGCTTCCTGATTTTTTAATTGAGAAATTTCGTCTTTCACTTTTAAAAAATTCATAACTTTAATTCTTATGACCAAATTCAATCGCTGAATGACACACGAACTAAATAATTACAAAAAATCTACAACATGTGTCAACAAAATGTACATAGTTAACTTTAGATATTGGTTATGTGAATTAAAATCGCAGATTGTTTAAAAGTGAAACGAAATGTCTCATTTTAAAAATTAGAGGACTAAAATCATGATAAAGAGATACAAATTACATTTTAGCCTACATTTTATGTTTCCAACATAATATTTTCCATAAAAAATAAGATTCTACTGCAAGAGAAAATTATGAGGATTTAAAGGAGATGAGAACACAAAGTATGAGCCAGGAAAAGATAATGCAGCCAAAATCAAAGCAAACACACAATTAGCAATAGCCAATAGAACCATCCCGCAAAGTAAGGAACAACCCAAAATATCCACACAATCTGTCATGTGCATACCATAAATGGTAAGATTCTGAAAACACTTACATAATTTAACATAAACTCATATAAGCAAACGTACGGTACCTTAATTTCCATATGGCAAAACCAAGCTTTGAATATAATCATGGGAGGACATTGGCACTTGGTTGTTGAAATCTTGAGTATAGACTATTCTATTATCTTTCTTATTATAGAGAATAAATTTTGAAGATATATAATTTGCCAGCAACAGGACATCACCATTTTCAGAGATGCACAGAGGCTTCAGTATTACACAGGGCAGAGGGGCTTGAAGAAGCTCAAGAGTTACATTCAACAATTGAGTCCAAGAATTTTCAACTCCAAATTCCCTCATTAGCCAAACAACAAAATGGGTTCTCTGGTGAACATGAGAAAGACACAAGCAGCCCTTCAATACCCCAAGTTCAGGGCCACGGGGAACTTGAGAAAGACCATTCGGCATCAGCAAATATTTGAATGTCTCCTTGTTTAGATCATATGAAAAAATTACTGATTGATCGACGGTGACAGTTTCCCATTCATAATCAAAACCCAACTTGCGAATTGCGAACCAGTTAACAGTACCACTCACAGGTTGTCCACATTTTTCTCCCAAAATGGGGAATGCCGGACAAGTTAAAACCTTTCTCCAATGAGTGTCACCTAAGCGGTGAACTCTCAGCTCCCAATTTTGTGACTTAATATTTGAAAGGACTAACACCACCTTGTAAGTGTCACTCCGATCATCATAACCAAACCCACACTTCACTTGATACCACCAAAGTTTATAATTGCATGAGCGAAGACATAAGTGTGGTGAATCTTCAGACATGATCCTTGTGGCCAGGTTACAAAACCAGACCCGGTATTCACTGAATTCACCTCTAGCAACCAAATTAATCAACCAAACCAACCCATTGTAGGAACCTATGAATAAGTATCTGTTGTCTAGCTGGTGGCAACCATTGTCAACAGTGGATGATGGGTTCTCAAGTAAACTACATATAGAGCATGGGGCGATGCCTGGGAGATCCCTCATATCTTCAAACACAGTATTAATTTGACACCTTAATAGGACGTGGGTGTTTCTAGATGACCTTTGAAGGTTTAATTTGACAAAGTGTGCTTGGAAGATGAGGGAATTCCAAGTCCTAGAAACGCACCTGAAACGCATAAGAGATTTGACCGGAAGCCATGACAAAATTTCTTCTATGAGGTCCTGAGGGAGCTGGGCCATTGCCATCTTAGTTGGGTCACCCAATGTTGTTATTTCAAAACCCTAGCCAGCAAGAAGAACAATACACATACTTTTCAACAAGGACAGGTGAGGATTTTGGACAAGCATGGATAACAAAAAAATTAAACCCAAACCTAGAACACTAGAATGCAAAAAGGAAAATTAACAATAAGAAGCAAAAAAACATAAATGAACTCACGGGATCAAGATTGACGGAATGAAACCTGATGTTAGTAATGGTGTGATTTCGAGAGTTTGGAGTTCAATGAAGGTTAGACTTTTCTCAAACAAAAATTCTAAGGAAAAAGCACTTTGATCGCTATATCTAGAGAAGCCAAACACTGTTTTGACGATGTCGATGTCAATGACGGGAAGGAAATCTGGTTCAGAGAGATTTGGGTTTTGGGAAAGAAAAAGAATAATAGAGGAGCGTAGTATTTTAATTACTAACATTAGCATTCATTTGACTGCACTAAGCATTCTAACGTTAGCATTGTCGTGGCAAAGGCTACGGTGGGAAACCATAACAAGTCTCCCATCGTGGAAAATTTAATATGAACCCTAGATTTTCTCAATTTTAAATTGATGGTTCAAAATTTTTTACTTTTTTTCTAATTTATTTCATTCCTTTCTCAATATACCATTCCTTCTTTTTTCTCCTCTAAAGAAGCAACAAGAAGAGCTGGCAATGAATCCAAAAACAAAATTGATCAAACCTCTAAAAAATATGGTCTAATCAAAATTACTTGCAAGCTAAAATAAACAAAAAAATCATCAGATTTCAAACTCCAAAATGCAAATAGAACAAAAAAATTTGATTAATGAAACAAAATCATTATTGAATCGAGAACTAATACAATTTGTGAAATAGGGGGGAAATGAAAAAGAAAGAAGGTAAAAATGAAGAAAAAATCCTTGGCATTCATTTAAAAGCGACTGTATCTAAAGGTGAAAAATTGGTTTCCAACAATGGTAGACTTGCCATGGTCTCTTATCATTGCCTTCACCTTTACATTACTAGCATTAGCATTCACTGCAAGGACAGGAAACAAATTACAACTATATTCTTTCAAACAAGAAGTACATACAATGAAATTCATATATTACCTCTGATGTTGGTGGAACTTATCATTGGAAAGAAACATCGGTAGGTGCGTTGACTATAATAAATTGAATTTCAGCCACATTATCTACAATCGGCCGTCAAGGTAACTTACATGAAAAAGAATATAATGAAGTTAAATAAAGGATTTAATAGAAGAATTTTGAAAATTTTAGGGACCAAATACAATGAATTTAGTTTTGAAGGACTAAATCCAATAGACAAAAGACAATGTTTGGAGGACTGAAATCATATTTAACCTTGTAATTATTAAGATTAAAATTAATAAACCTTTGAGATTAAAATATTAAAAATTCAAATTAAATTTTAATATATCATCAAATCTAAAAAAAAATTAACAAAAACATAAACAAATCTATAAAGGTCTTAATTATCATTTCCTAAAATATCTCAATTAACCCATTACCATCATGAATGTCATTGTCACCACCATAACCACTGTTGTAGTCACCACTATAATAATCGCCCCCATCATTTCAATCATCAATCGTCACCACCACCATTGTCTACCGCCATCACCTTCGTCACCGTTGCTGCCACCACCACGACTACCAATGCAACCCCACCATGTTGTCGTTGCCACCACCATTGTCATCAATTGTCACTACCATTGCTGCCATGATCGTTGTCGTCGTCACTACCGCCATCATCGATGATGACGATGATCATGGCGGTGGAGGTGGTCAATATAGCAACGATCATACCAGCAAAGGTGGTGACAATCATGGTGATGGTGATGGTGATGGGTTAACGCTAATTTAAATATTTTAGGACATGATTTGTTTGACGAATGGTTTAGAGATTTAATGGTTGTATTATTTTTAATTTTGATTTTTAAATTTTTTAATCTCAACCACCTATATATATATATATATATATATATATATATATATATATATATATATATATATATATATATATAATAATTAACTTGGTTTAGTGGTTCTACTTGTTACAAATAGCTATAGGGACCAGGGTTAGAATCAACCCTTGCAAGAAGTAAGGAAAGGGAGATAAGTCATGCAGTTAACCTAGTCTGACCATATGTGTCCCAATTTGGCCCGATCAATCAATGGTAAAACCAGTAACCTAGTTCGGTTGAAGTAGTAAGCTAATTTAGTGAACCTAATTAAACCGATATTAATTATTTTAAAAAATGAAAAATTTAATGAAAATACAAAAAGAAAATATGATGCACTCAAAAGTTCAATAAAAAATCTAAAATTTGTTTAGTGGTTTAAATTACAACCAAATTATCATAATTAATTACTAAACTTATGACAATTAATATATTTTTTATATCTTATGTTACTTATACTGATTTGTGTGGTTCAACTACTAATTCATTATGTCGACTAGTGACCCATAAATCCAGGACCTCAACCCTATCAACGATTGATCTGTTTTTAAAACTTGGTTTGTACACTAATGTTGTATTTGGACTTTGGATGGAGAATTTTAACATTCAAAGCAATTAAAATGCATGATATTTGAATTACTTACAATTGAATTTCTTTCATTTTTAAATATTTTGTTCCAACAAAGTAATTTAAATTTCCTGTATTTCCATTTCCTTGTTTAAATAGAGTAGTTCAATTTCCATCAAACGAAAATTTTCACTTTCAAATATTTATTTAATTAAATGTTAAAATCTAATTTTAACTTCACCAAAAATAAAAACAACGACAAAATGTCCACTATGAGGTCTTGAGGGAGTTGGGTCATTGCCATCTTAGTTAGCTCACTCAATGTTGTTATTGCCACACCTCATTTTTTGTAAAATTAATCAAAAGGGTTTTTTTTAATTACAATTGTGTTTTTATTTAAATTAGAGGTTCGAATGAATAATAAATGAGTTTTTAGAATAGTGAGTTTCAGAAAATAAGAGAGGGGTTTATTTATCTATTTATTATTTATTTAATAGAGAGAAAAGAGTGTTTTTACAATTAATAAAATAAACAAGAAAAATAGGAATAAGAATTAAGTCATTAGATTTCTCACTATATAAAGATGCTTTTATCCCTGAGAGCAGTTTTGCTAAACATTTTCTACGTTCTCTGCTTATTTTCTCTTATGCTTCAAACAAAATCCTAACAAAGCAACCAGAGGGGGAATCCTAGAGGGCACTGAAAACACCACCATTGCTAATGGAATACACTTGAATGACTACCTTGAGGTAAGGGATGAGTTACTCAAACTTGGAGATTAGAATGAACATGTGTAGGGATCCCTAGAGGATCAATTTTCGGTTGTTTTATGAAATTCAATCATGTTCTTATGCTTTTAATCGCGAATTAACTATGTTTGACAGACCAATTAATGTCCCAATGCAAAATTATTGTGAAATTGATGTGTTCTTGTGTTGAGTTTGAACACTAGAAATTAGGATTTTTATCTAATTAGCGTGAATTGATGAAATTAAATAAGGAGGGACTTACGCTAAGAGGGGGTGAGACATTCTTTTTCTTGCATGATAATTTCTGTTTTTCATTGTTAATTTAGACGTTTGATTGTTAGTTTGTGTTGGTCCCGTTTTGATGGTATTTAGGGATTTAAACAAATTGTTTTAACTACACATTTTAATTACTGTGACAATCCGTGCTTCTAAGAATTTCACAAAGTGCAATGACGTTGAGTTATGAAATTTTGAGTCTAATATATATATATATATATATATATATATATAACGAATTGAATTTGGTGTTGTAGACATTATACAATTGTGTTCCCTTTGACTTATGAACTCCTTGTGCCTTGCCTTTCATCCCATTGGCTTTTACTTATGTAGTTGATTTGTTACCAAACTCTATATCTTGACCCCTTCACGTTAATCATATAGATAGATAAAGGAATATAACCATTGCTTTAATTATATAATAGGAAATCAAAATTCCACAAGTTTTGTTTTTTTAAGTATCTAGCTTGTTTAGTTTATTGAATGTTCTTGTCATAGAGAATAGTTAGTTTCAAAACTTTAATCATTGTGAGGGAAGACGAGTTAAAATTATTTTGAGAATAATCGAGGAGTCGTGTGT
This sequence comes from Glycine soja, assembly GCF_004193775.1. Taxonomy (NCBI): domain Eukaryota; kingdom Viridiplantae; phylum Streptophyta; class Magnoliopsida; order Fabales; family Fabaceae; genus Glycine; species Glycine soja. Next base: position 7,592,273 of record NC_041020.1, read on the forward strand.
TTTGTATAGTTCATAGATAGAGTCTACGTTTTAAAATATTTTTTCGGTTGGACTTAAATCAGGAGGAAGGCACTTATGTACTTTTTAGACTCTAGGCCTTGGGGATAAATAAACTCTGTTTGAGTGTTCCTCTAAGCCTATGTTAATCCCATATGATTGGAACATTCTTGCAAAAAAGTATGATCTTAACTGGTCTGTCTATGATTTCCTTTAGTAAAGACACATATATGTAGGCCCTGTTTTGTCTCTTCAAAACAACTTGAAGAAATGTGTCTTTTCAAAAATACTTTCTGAAACTTCTCTATTGGTAATCAATTACACAATTATATTTTTGAAGAGTCTCATGTCTTTTCAAAGCTTTTCTGAAATCTCTTTGCTGGTAACCGATTATAGAATCTTGGTAATCAATTACACAGTTTAAAACTCAAACTAAAAATTTCAAACATTCAAAAAGTCATGTGCATTCTGTCTCTGGTAATCGACTATAGAAGATTACCAATTCAAAAATATTTTATTTCGAACTGATCAATCTTTCATAAAAATATTTTAAAACAAACTTTGAGGCCAAAAACTTATAGCAATCAATATGAGATTCTTTTAAAAATTTTACTAAGGCCTTATCTTTTATTGATCTTGTTTGTTTGACCTTGAATCAATCTGAGCTCATCAAGTGAATACTTTGACATCATCAAAACTTGTATATATACTTTCACATTCTCCCCCTTTTTGATGATGACAATCATATGTAGGGGAGGAGTAAAAAAAGAGTATCCATTAATTTGTGTCGTTCACTCCCCCTTAATTTTCAGTGATTGCTTATTTGAAAAAGTTAAAGATTGGATATATAAAAAATATGTTCAGAATATATTTCCAAATAATTCCAACAAAAAATCCCCTTACCTCTTATCCATCTCTCCCCCTTTAGCACCATCAAAAACAGAGTATAAGCAGAACAATACCATACTAAATAATACCGTCCATAACAAATACTATGGTAGTACCATACCATTCAGAGAATCGTTCAAACAGAATAATAGTAATTTGAAGGCAACGTAACATAAATTGAAAAGTACCAAGGTCTAAACAAATAACCAAAGCCAAGAAGTCTGAAATGCTAAGGAACATAGTAACCTAATTAAAGAGAAACAAGTCATAGAGTTCTACAGTTTATGATAATTAATGAAAATCTAAGGACCAGCTGGAGGATCAAAGCAACGACGAATAAAGCTCATGTCATCCTCATATTGCATGATTCGTCAATCCATTGAATCAAACCTTTCTCCGCAAAGGCATGAAGATCCCGAAGCTCACTAAGGATATCATTCAGTAATGAAGAGGATGGATCTCTTGGTGGTGGAGATGGAATGCATTCATCCGAAGCATTAGTTGGGAGATCCTGTTTACGAACCCATTGACCGTCTAGATCTTTCCTATACCCAAAGGATTCAACTGCAGTGGCTCCAATGGCAAATGAACATTTAACCTTGACAAAAGGTTCATTAGTAAGAGGAATGCCGAAGTGCTGTAGAATCAGAGTAACTAGGTGGGGATAAGGGAGAGGTGCATTTACCCGTAATGCCTTATGCATATGGTAGCGAACAAGATGAGCCCAGTCAATTTGGTGGCCAATTTGTAGGGCCTATAACATAATTAAATCTTTCTCAAAGGCTTGAGCAAGGTTTGTGGAATGAGGAAGCAACACTCGACATAGTATTTAATGCATGATACAACATTCAAAGGTAAAGAAACCAGCAAGTAAACGACTAGTCATATAAGCATTTTCAACACAGACCATTTTTCGGGTATCATGACTGGAATAAATGGGTTTCCAATCATCAATTAAGGCTCCTTCAAAAGGGACACCCTGACTACTCAATTTTGTGAGAGAATAAAACAAAGATCGGTCAACAACAATGGGTATTTTGTGGACTTTAGAAAATATGACTCCATCACGAATTTCCAAGTTATTATAAAAGACACAAACTAATTTTGAATAATAATGAAATTTCAGAGTCATAAAATCCACTAATTCAGAGTTTTGAAAAACTTGATACCAGTCAAAGGTTTCTCCCTCAACGATATCAAAATCAAGGAATATAGGATCAAGAAGGACACGATTGGAAAAGAAAGAGTAATACCTCTAACGTTGCTCATTGGAAGAAAATAGAGTAAGAGAGTGTGGTGAGGAAAGGGATGGATTAGGTGGTGCTGGAGAGTCATCGGAAGCATTGTGGCGGCGTTGGCCTGCAGTGGTAGTGGAGGAGGATGAACCCTTTCTCTTCTTTGATGATTCTTCCATTTGAGGAATTTTCTAGAAATTTTGATCAGTTGGGTTTGTAAAGGATTGAAAAAGAGGAATTTTGCACTTTGTTTGATGGGATTTGGTGAAGAAATGAAGAAGTTATGAGGATTAGAAGACTAGACAAGGTTTTGAGCCGTTGGAGAGAGAGAGAGAGAAGATGAGGTTTTGTGCTTAGAGAGAGAGAAAAAAAAAATCTGTATTTATAGTCAGGGATGACTGGTAATGAATTATAGCTCTTTGAAATCGATTACAATCATGCTGAGTAACTGCTTCACTGCTTCTGGTAATCAATTACACCACCTTTGTTCTATGGTAATCGATTACAGGTGTTGATAATCGATTACATATCCTAAAACTTTTAAATATGCAAGAGAACAAAGATCATAGGCAATTAAATTGATTAGGAGTCTAAGTCAGATTGGTCAATAAGTCCTAATTCTCTTCTAATAGTAAAGAAGCTTTCTTTTGGCAAAGGTTTTATAAAGATATCAACCAATCGATTTTTTGTGTCAACAAACTCTAATACATAATCCCCTTTTGAACATGATCTCTAAGGAAGTGATGCCTTATTTCAATATGTTTTGTTCTAGAGTGCAGAATGGGATTTTTGGATAGGTTGATTACACGCGTATTTTCACAACGGATAGCAATATGATCAAGCATTAAGCCATAATTAGAGAGTTGTTGTCTCACCCAAAGGATTTGTGCACCACAACTTCTAGTAGAAATATATTTCACTTTTGCAGTGGATAAGACAACATTATTTTGCTTTTTGTTATGCCATGTTACTAGTGCAGAACCAATAGAGTGGCAAGTCCCACTAGTATTCTACTAAGTTGTAAGAAGAATTCCTAGGATACCACAAGCCTAGATTTATAGTGCCTAATAAATATCTCATTATTCTTTTGACGGCACTAAGGTGAGATTCTTTGGTATTGGCTTGATATCTAGCACACATGAAAACATTGAACAGAATATCTGATCTACTTGCTAATAAATAGAGAAGAGATCCGATCATACCTCTATATTTCTTGATATCTACTGATTGACCGGCTTTATCTTTATCCAAGTAGCAAGCAGTGCTCATTGGGGTGGCCATTGGTTTAGCATTTTCCATCCCAAACCTGCTAAGCAATTCTTTGTAATATTTTGCTTGACTAATAAATATTCCATATTTGGTTTGTTTTATTTGTAGTCCAAGAAAGAAATTCAACTCACCCATCATAGACATTTCAAATTCACTTTGCATATCTTTAGAGAATTCTTTGCACAATGAATCATTAGTAGCACCAAAGATTATATCATCGAAATAAATTTGAACTAAGAGAATATCATGCATTTTTCTTTTAATGAAAAGTATGATATCAACCATTTCTCTAGTGAGTCCTTTTCTAAAATAAATTTGATCAATCGTTCATACCAAGCCCTAGGGGCTTGTTTTAAACCATATAGAGCCTTTTTCAATTTAAAAATATGATTGGGCAAATCTGAATTTTCAAATCCAGTAGGTTGATCAACATACACTTCTTCTCTAATAAATCCATTTAAAAATGCACTTTTAACATCCATTTGATAAAGTTTGATACCCATTATTGATGCAAAGGCAAGTAACATTCTAACGGCTTCCAATCTAGCTATTGGAGCATAAGTTTCTTCATAATCTATTCTTTCTTCTTGGTTATATCCTTTAGCCACTAATCTAGCCTTATTTCTAATGATTATTCCATGTTCATCCAATTTCTTTCAAATTGATTTAATTCTTCTTCCATAGAAAAAAATCCAATGTTCATCAATTATGGCTTCATTGATGTTTTCAGGTTCAATTAAAGAGACAAAAATCATTCTATTGCATGCATCTTTAAGAGAGTGTCGAGTTGTTACCCCTTTTGAGATGTCACCTATGATATTATCAAGAGGATGATACCTTGAAGTTCTCCACTCCCTTGGAAGATCCACGTTTATTTGATTTTATTTGGATTGAGAATCTTTGCTATTTCCTTCTTCTTTGTTTTTGTGGACTTCTTCATGAAATTGATTATTTTGTTTTTTCATTCCAAACCCAACCTTTATGCATAGTAAAATACTAAATGTAAACCTCTTTTCTAGTGGGATAAGGGTGGTAATATGAGTTGAATTTGTTAGGTCAACCCATTTAATATATCAAAAAATAACAAAATGTATTAGGTTATTAAATTCATCAACCTGCCCTACGTAAATTGTTAACTCAGGGGGTTGGAGGCTTGACAACTAACCTTTGTAACCTGTTATGCCTAACCCACTCTATTATTTGGAAGTTTACTTTATCAACCAACAAACTCATCATTTCATAGCATGTCATTCTATCTATTAGTTGGTCAACCCGCCCAGTTATCAAAGGGCTGTATTTCTCTACACACTTTTGTTGGCAGGTCAACTTGTCGACATGATTGACCCACGTTGTCATTCCTATCATGAAAGATTTACCTCTTTGTTAGACTCAACCCTTGTTAGTAATTTTTATCTTTTTAAAGTATTAGGAAATATTAATAGAGAAATATTCTATAAAGATATATTGATGAGTAATTAAAGTTATGAAATAATGCTATAAAACATATTCTTATTGATTCTCGTATATATTAGATATAAAAAAGTATTGATTATTTGTCAAATTTTTACTTTTTTAATTACTTTAATTTTGTTTTTTTTCAAGTATTCTACTTTGAAGGAGCAATCCTTTTATAAGCTTAGTGAAACACTAAATATACACCTCTCTTCTAATGGAAATTCAAACATCAATTTACCACATCATGTAATAGGGTGGTAAAACAGGTTGAATTCATCAAACCAACCCACATAATCCGCCAGAAAATGGCAGAGTATATTACGTGATTGAATTCATCATCCCACCTTGTATAAGTTGTCAACTTAAGGAGTTGGAGGCTAAAGAGCTAACTTGCTCAGTGTTATCAAGACTATACCGATCATGATTCGGTCAGGGCACCAGGTTAATGGGTCAGTGGTTGAATTGAACGTGGGTCGCTAGCCGAACTGGTATATATTAAATATTTAAATTTTATACTAAATATATCATATATAAATTACTTTTTTCGTATCTATATCATAAAATTTTGTTTGTACCAAGAGCGGTTGGCACAATTGGTAGCGGCTTAGGTCCCTTAACTGAGTGGTCCAAGATTTAAATCCGGGTTTGATCAAAATTACTTGAAAGCTAAAATAAAAAAAAAAATCATCATATTTCAAACTCCAAAATGCCAATAAAACAAAAAAATTGAATAATTAAACAAAATCATTGACAAATCGAGAACTAATACAATTTGTGAAATAGGGGGAAAAAGAAAAAGAAAGACGATAAAAATGAAGAAAAAATCTTTGGCGTTCATTTAAAAGCTACTGTATCTAAAGGTGAAAAATTGGTTTCCTACAATGGGAGACTTGCCATGGTCTCCCATCATTGCATTAATCTTTACATTTCTAGCATTAATTAGCATTCACGGCAAGGATAGGAAAAAAAATTACAACTATATTATTTCAAACAAGAAGTATATACGATGAAATTCATATGTTACCTCTGATGTTGGTGGAACTTATCATTGGAAAGAAACATCGGTAGGTGCATTGACTATAATAAATTGAATTTCAGCCACATTGTCTATAACAGGCCATCGAGGTAACTTACATGAAAAAGAAAATAACGAAGTTAAATAAAGGATTTAATAGAAGAATTATGAAAATTTTAGGGACCAAATGCAATGAATTTATTTTTGGAGGACTAAATCCAATAGACAAAAGACAATGTTTGGAGGACTAAAATCATATTTAATCTTATAAATTATTAAAATTAATCCCCTTGATTATGTTTACATAAATATGTGGAAAATTTAATTTAAATGCAGTGCTATAGATACGTTGGAGTGTTCTCCAATTAGATTTAAAATTTTTCCTCGATAATATGTGACGATATTTAATGGTTTTTTGGTTAGGCTAAAATCTAACTCTGTGTTTCCCATTTTGTCCAATCCATAATTTTAATCCCCATTTTATAATAGAGACCAATTTTTTTAAAAAGTCAATAATTTTTTCACAAATATGTATGATATATATATATATATATATATATATATATATATATATATATATATATATATTACTAGAAATATAGTAAATACTTGGCATTCAATATGTAGTGTTTGGAATTCTATATGGATATTTATTGTATCTTTCTTCGACACTGAGACTATTAGACATATTTTTACAAGTAAATTCTTACTTCTTTTTCCTTTCCAAAACAACGTTTTGTTGCTGTGTTATCTTTTTTTTTTTTTTTTAAAGCTTAGTGTGGCTGACTGGCTTAGGGAAAATGTTCTCTAGTCTGATGACTTTAGCGTCGACTAGATTCACCTTTTGGTTATATGGTTCTATTTTTTGTAAAATTTTTTTACTTTTTGTTATCAAACTCAAACCAATTATTGACTCACAGGGTACTAAATCACTAGGTCAAGGGTAGATTAAGTGAATTAATGGTTGACTGACATGACTTGGATTATATTAAAAAATACTAAATAATTCATAACACGTAAGATTTTATACATAAATAACACAGAGTCCATATAATTATAATCATATAATAGTATGTATATAGAGAGAGAGCACGACTTTTGTGAGAATATGGGAACAACTAATAACAACCATCGGATCAATATTAAAAATAATAAACCATTGAGATTAAAATATTAAAAATTTCTAATTAAAATTTAATATATCATCAAATCTCAAAAAATTTAACAAAACAACAAATAAATATATAAACGTGTCAATTATCATTTGCTAAAATATCACAATTGACCTATCACCATCATGTGTGTGTCTGTGTGTGTGTGTGTGTGGCTTTCAAGTTTTTATTTTATTTTCAAGAGAAATTAATTTGTGGCGGCTTTTAGTCATCAAAACCTATTTAATTCTTTTAAAAATTACCAGCCACAAAATGAAACAAAATAATAATACAATTATTGCCACATCATCATTTAATGACTCAGATAGACAATACGGACTAAAACCTTAATGGAAAAAAAATGTTCAAAAACCTTGATTGGTCAAAATTTTGTTTAAGGACTAAAACCCGAAATTTGAAAAAATTTATGGACTAAAAATTAGTTAACACTAGTTATAAAACTCAAACCTACCCGACCAATTTGACTCTGAATCAGAGGTCTTATATAATTCATAGATAGAGTGTGTGCGTTAAAATGTTTTCAAGGTTGGACTTAATCAGGAGGGAGGCCTTCATGTACTCTCTAGAGTCTAAGCCTTCGGGATAAATATACTCGGTTTGAGTGTTCCTCTAAGCCTATGTTAATCCCATATGGTTGGAGCATTATCGCAAAAATGTGTGAGCATAACTGGTATGCCTATGATTTCACTTAGTAAGGAGTGACCTGACTTACCCATTGTGTGACATGTCTTATCATGTACTCCTAAGTGTCCGACGAGGTTTTTCATTGAAAATGGTACCATATTACATGTAGACTTGAGTCTAATATATCAGTTGCATAATGCTTGTGATAACTCATTCCCGGAGGTAATAGGGTGGTAAAACAGGTTGAATTCATCAAACCAACCCACATAATCCGCCAAAATATGGCAGAGTATATTACGTGATTGAATTCATCATCCCACCTTGTATAAGTTCTCAACTTAAGGAGTTGGAGGCTAAAGAACTAACTTGCTCAGTGTTATCAAGACTGTACCGATCATGATTCGGTCAGGGCACCAGGTTGATGGGTCAGTGGTTGAACTGGACGTTGGTCGCTAGCCAAACTGGTATATATTAAATATTTAAATTTTATACTAAATATATCATATATAAATTATTTTTTTGGTATCTATATCATAAAATTTTGTTTGTACCAAGAGCGGTTGGCATAATTGGTAGCGGCTTAGATCCCTTAACCAAGTGGTCCAAGATTTAAATCCGAAATTACTTGAAAGCTAAAATAAACAAAAAAATCATCATATTTCAAACTCCAAAATGCCAATAAAACAAAAAAGTTGAATAATTAAACAAAATCATTGACAAATTGAGAACTAATACAATTTGTGAAATAGGGGGAAAATGAAAAAGAAAGACGGTAAAAATGAAGAAAAAATCCTTGGCGTTCATTTAAAAGCTACTGTATCTAAAGGTGTAAAATTGGTTTCCTACAATGGGAGACTTGCCATGGTCTCCCATCATTGCATTAATCTTTACATTACTAGCATTATCATTCACGGCAAGGATAGGAAAAAAAATTACAACTATATTATTTCAAACAAGAAGTACATACGATGAAATTCATATGTTACCTCTGTAACATCCCAATTTTCGTCAACTAGATTAAAAAGGATTATTATTTATAAATAAATAGAGTTTTAAAAAACATGATGAGATTTTATAAATAAATAAATAAAGTGATATAATTATTAATTAAAATAATGATTTGAGAGAAAATAAAAAGAATATTTTATTTATTTGTTTGATAGAGAATAAAATAAAGTTTGTTTTTATAAAATAATAAATAAATAGAGTAAACCTAGCTATAAATAGTGTTAGGTCAGTTTTCACACTGACGGTGCCTCTTCTTTCCCTCATTTTCGTTTTCTCTGTTCTCTTCTTCAAAACCCTTTCTTTTTCCCGCAGCTCACAAAACCTGTCTCAGGAAAACAACGATCTCTAACTCATTTACCGTTGGATCGTCGTGAAATTTAAACAGCATGTTCGCAACCCATTTCCGAGCATTGTCACCGTTGGGAATTTCGATATCCCATCTGAGATATGAGAAATACCCCTCTCATTGTAGCATTGTTTTTCCCGCAGAAATCCAAAACTGTCTCGGTAAAACTACGATCCCGGTTTTTTTAATCGTAGGATTTTCATGAAATTTGGATATGTTGCTCGAAATTTAATTTCGCACATTCTCACCGTTGGGATTTTTGAGATAATATTCGTGGTGGGAGAAAAAGGAATCGCATGATGACAGTACCAGCGGAGGTTTCAATCTTTTCTCCGTTTCTCTGACGTTCAAGAATTCTATCGGAGCAGTCGGAGAGAAAACTTGAGGAATCTCAGGGAATCTCTATAGATGCCGCTATCGTTGTCGGAAGACACGTGAGTCCGCTTAGAGGTAAGGGATGAGTTATTCACAATTGGGAACTAGTGAGAACATGTGTAGGGATCCTTAGAGATATCAATTGGAATGGGTTTTTGGGTGTTTTTGCAATTTCATTTTATCCTTATAATTATTACAGTGAATTATATATGTTTGACAAACCAATTGTTGTGAAATTGATATGCTATTGTGTTGAGCGTGAACCCTATAAATTGAGTACTTTTTCTAATTAATATGAATTGATAAAATAAAGTAAGGAGAAATTTAGAGAGAGATATTGATTTTGTATTTTCTCTTTTTCTTGCTGTTTAGGTTTTTATATATAATTTAAAAAATTAATATCATAATTGAAACTGACCAAAGTGTTCATATAATTATTTAGAATTTGTGCATTGAAAGCTTACTTTGAAATTTTTGATTTAATATGATGTATGCTAGTTTATATATATAGAGGTAGTTATTTATATTAATAATTTATGTAAATAATATTGTAGAGTGTTATAGTATGATTCCAAAAATTATTAAGTGTTGGAGTTTGAGAATATTATGGTTAAATTTTATGAATATGTGTATGTTATACCTTATGAATATCATTGGGAATGTTATGAGATGGTTGATGTGATGTTATGAGAAGTTAAAGTGTGGACATGATATTCGATTGTGAATAAGTGGATGTGTTAACATTTGATGTTACATTAATTATATCGTGAGCTATGAATTATACAATAACCCGACCAGTGTTTATGCGCAATGTTAAAGAGAAAGTGTAGGTTCCTAGTTAGGAACCAGTGTTAAATTGTAGCGCAATTGTGTTAAACATGTTTAAAACATGAGGGTGAGGTTGTGGTATTATATAATTCATGAGCAGTGCTTATAAATGAAATATGTGATGAATTGTGGAATGATATGTTGCCTTGAGATTATAATATTGTTATTGAGATTGAGTAAAAGTGTAAAGTAGAACAGGTGTTGAATTGTGAGATATGTGAAAACATGTGATGGTGGATTGTGACATTATGAGATGTGAAATTGTGAATGAGTTTTGGTTGTGAATAAGTGTGTGATTAACTCTTGATGTGACATTATTTGTGTTGTAAGCTGTGAATTGTACAATAACCCGACCAGTGTTATCTTGAGAAAAGTGTAAATGCGTAGTGTTAAAGAGAAAATGTAGGTTTCCTATTTAGGAACCAGTGTTAAAGAGAAAGTGTAGGTTCCTATTTAGGAACCAGTGTTAAATTGTAGCGCAATATGTTGTACGTGCTTAAGACACGAGTGTGAGGTCGTGGGTATTGTATAATTCACTAACAGTGTCTGTGTGCTAAAATGATTTTAGGGGTTGGACCTGAATCAGGAGGGAGAGGCCCTGACGGACTCTTCGGAGTGTAGGCCTTAGGGGTCACCGGGTTTGAGTGCTCCTTTAAGCCTATGCGGATCCCATATGGTTGGAGCATTCTCGCAAAACATCATGACCCTAACTGGTCTCCCTATGATCTTACTTAGTGAGAGTGACCTGGCAAACCCATTGTGTGGTGTGTCTTGTTATGTACTCCTAAGCGCCCCAGGGTGGTTTTTCAATGACATGGTACCACATTGCATATAGGCTTGAGTCTTAGCATAACTGTCTCATGCGTTTGCTAATTGTTTATTATGAAATTGATGTGTTATTATGTCTTGATCAAAGAATGTGATTTTTGTGTAATGTGATTGATGATTGAAAAGTGTGATTGATGGATGAAAAGTGAACTTTGAATGACAAAGTGGTGGAATTACGTGAATTACGTGTAAGTAAATTTTATTTAGTTTATATGATATGTATATCTAGTTGTCTTGTTTCTCCATTAATTAGGAATGTGATAACTCACTCCCCGTGTGTTGTTTGTGTTTGGATCCTGTGATGATCTTGAACTTTGTGTTCGGGGGAGCAGATGACTAGGTGAATTGATTTAAGGAACCTTGTTTTGAAGGACGTCGAGACACAACACTCTGATAGGATGTGACATTGGGGTATAGGGTTTTATATTAATTGTATGAAGTCTTAGACGGTCTTGCTTAAACCGAGATAACTTTATTATTTATTTGGACAAGTTTGAATATGTTGTAGAAGAAAGTGAATGTGAACCTTTTATCCCTTTGAAAAACTTGTATTTACAAATGTAAAAAAAAAATACTATTAATTAATATTTGCATTTTTATTCCTTTATCAGTATATATGTGAGGGGTAGAGGGTGTCACAACCTCTGATGTTGGTGGAACTTATCATTGGAAACAAACATCGGTAGGAGCATTGACTGTAATAAATTGAATTTCAGCCACATTGTCTATAACAGGTCATCGAGGTAACTTACATGAAAAAGAAAATAACGAAGTTAAATAAAGGATTTAATAGAAGAATTATGAAAATTTTAGGGACCAAATGCAATGAATTTATTTTAGGAGGACTAAATCCAATAGACAAAAGACAATGTTTGGAGGACTAAAATCATATTTAATCTTATAAATTATTAAAATTAATTCCCTTGATTATGCTTACATAAATATGTGGAAAATTTAATTTAAATGCAGTGTTATAGATACGTTGGTGTGTTCTCCAATTTGATTTAAAAATTTTCCTCGATAATATGTGACGATATTTAATGGTTTTTGGTTAGGCTTAAATCTAACCATGTGTTTCCCATTTTGTCCAATCCATAATTTTAATCCCCATTTTAAAATAGAGACCAATTTTTTTAAAAATTCAATAATTTTTTCACAAATATGTTTGATATATATACATATATATATATATATATATATATATATATATATATATATATATATATATATATAGATATATTACTGGAAATATAGTAAATACTTGGCATTCAATATGTAGTGTTTGGGATTCTATATGGATATTTATTGTATCTTTCTTCGACCCTGAGACTATTACACTATTAGAAAATACACTTTCAACGTCGGTTATTTAGAAAATACACTTTCAGACTCAAACATATAGTAAGGACAATAAGTACCTGTTGTGATAAAGACTTGACTAGATGTGTCGGCCAAGCAAGGAAGGTGTGAAGTGCCTGCCCCACTAAGGAAACCTCATTAGTGGGTACAGGAACTGGAGCATCTGCATCTGTAACCTCCTCCACACTCACCTTTACTTGGCCAGGCAACAAAGGAGTGTTATGAACAACAGTGGATCCCTCATAAACTCTCCCCATGGCAACCAGGTGGGCAGGATCTGCTTCTATGTACAAGCCGCACCTGTCAGAGTCACCCGTCTCAGGATCGTTTCCTAAGGGATCAACATAACTCCCCTTTGTGGTCACTCGAGGACCGAAAGGACCAACCACAGGCTCAGGAGGCACTGCAAGTCCCTAAGATTGCATCTGCGACTGAAGCTGGCTAAAGGATGCCATGACCTGCCTCGTCACTTTCTCTGTGATGGACTCCTCTAGCTGGTCCCTGATCTGCTGGGTCAGCTGCTGTAATTCGTCAGGAGACAAGGAGGAAGCGCTGCGGGACGTTCGTGGAACCGATCCAAAGTATTGCTTGATGGTGACACCGGCTCTAGCAGCACGGACACGTCCAGGGTACTCTGGACGTCCAATAGCAGCAGTGAGAACATCCTGATGTTCATGGGGGATGAACGATCCCTGTGTGGCCTGCTCCTCAAACGAATCCTACACAGAAAACACATAGTGGTACACAGAATTCTCAAAACATTGAAACATAATTGTAATGGTTAGTTGAAAATGACTTACAATCTTCTCAGCGATTTCCTTTACGGCCTCAGTCGTCATCTCCCCTGTCTTCTTCGTGCGGGCCATCTTTCACTTCATGTGGCGTCTGATCGGGGATGGAGGGTCGATGACGCCATCAACGCTTCTTGACTGTGCAGCTTCCTCCAGCTTCTTCTTCGTCTTCTCAGCCAGGAGCTTCTGCTCCAAATAATCATAACCCCCACGAGACAAAACGTGGGGGGTAGTATTCTGCTTCTGATGGCCTGTGCCTTCTTGCGCACATCCTGAAAAAATTAAACAATAATGTCTGAAATGGGTAGAATGAAGTATAACAACATCATGTTTAATATGAAAAACAACTTAAATGGCAAGGAACATACCTCCCAAGAGGGTCTCTATGAGTCTGGCAAAACTGGGCCCACTTTTCCTTGCTGATACCGTATTTCTCACAGACAGTGTCCTCGACACCGTCCTGATTGGCTGCATGGGCCCATTTCCTCGTGAGGTCTGTTTTAAACTGCCTCCATCTCTCCCCTACGGTATGCAGTAACTTCCTTTTCGTCCTACTGTCAGAAGCCTCTGGGATATCAAATTCCTCCTGACAACATCAAATAAAGTTTATGTGTTACAATAATGTATTTTTTGGCTATTAATTAAACAAAATCAAATAAGAAAACAAAAATACCTGAATATCCTCCCAAATCAGGTCCTTCTGAGCAGTAGGGACCTCCTTCCAGTTCTCGTATGTGACGTCCACCTTATCACGCGCCACAATCCCTAAATATGATCTTAATTTCTTCCTATGGGGACCGTCGGCCTTCCCAGTAGCAGGATCAACATGCACCACTGGTCTCTCAGCACCAGGTGGTCTAGTGGACAATGATCGTAGACGTGAGGCTTTGCGTGTCCGCTTCACGGCAGACGGCGAATCCGATGCGTCCGAAGGAGGAGGAGGAGGAGGAGGAGTGGAGGCAGGTGGAGAACCCATGATCTTTTATACAATAGCATACAACAACATACAAAATAGGATTAGTCAAAAGAGGATCAGTCATAAGTTTTTTTTGGATTGCAAAAGTATAATATTATTAATGAAACATAACTGGACCAGAGGTACTTAGGAGATCAGATACAAGACACCCAAGGTGCCACCTTCCAAAAACATAAAACCCAACAATTCATGCTGCATTCTGTGTTGCATTCCGTGCTTCCTCCTTATAATTCTCAGATTTATTGGAGGTCCCACTAGAAGAATCAGCACCAATTCGTGCCTGTTCCTCCTCTACCAGCTCAATATCTTTCGTTTCACCTTTGCTTTTGTAAACTACACTGTAATTTACAAAACAAAAGTTGAAAGGAAAGATATTGAGCTGGTAGACGAGGAAGAAACACAGATTGATTTGATCATTCTAGTGCAACCTCTAATAAATGTGAGGTTTATAAAGAGGAAGCACGGAATGCAGCACAGAAGCATAAACCAAAAAGGGTGGAGAGTGTCAATGCTGATGCAAAAGCCTTTGGTGATCACTGGAAAATTCAGATTGCTTTATGCATTCTGATGCTGAAGCACTAGAACATACGAAGAAAAGAGATAAAGGCCATCAAAGTGTGTCATTGGAGAATGTTGTCTTCAAATAGAATTGTTGGGTTATAATGTTGTCTTCAAACACTTATGTTATAATGTTGTCTTCAAACGCAGAGGATTCGGTGAGGAAGAAGGGCTTCTACAAGTCTTGTCCTCCACCACCTCCGCCACCGCCACCAATAATGTTTCAGAAATCAGTGTTCATGAAGCCAAGGTTCAATGGTTCATCCAACGAAGCACCTTCCTTCAATAAGGAGTTGAAGAGAAGCTTCACAAGTGAGAGAACCACACCAGTGGGTAAGAAAAGTCATGAAGAAAATAAATCCAAGCAAGGCACATTGTTTAGAAATAACAAGTTCATGGGGCATGCAAGTGTGCCTCTTGTGTCACAGCCAGCTGAGAAAGAAAGCCTTCTTGTGGAATCTAACGATGATGACGACGACGATGACACAGAAATCGAGGACCAAGACGTTGAAGGAGGAAGGACCGTTGCTCAGAACAATGACAGGGGAAAGGGTCCACCTGTTATTGGTGGAGAAAGTTCAAAAATAGATGGTGATGAAGGACCAGATGTGGATAAGAAGGCTGATGAGTTCATTGCTAAGAGAATTGAGTCAATAGAGAGGAGTAGAAGGAGTGCAAGAAACTCTTCAAGGTAATAATATTGAAGATGGATACATATCATATCCATCTATTTACTACATTAGTTAAATGGAATGTAATTAAATTGACGTGGATGTTTCTTTCCACAGCTTAAGGTTGTAATTGGATTGCTGTCCTCTTCCCCTCCCCATAAATATCTATGGTATAGATAGATTTACTGATTTTACCTGTGCTTTGCTATAACTTCAATTTTTTTTGTGTATTTTCAACTTTCTGTTGTGTGTGTGTGGGTGTGTGTGTGTGTGTCTGTGGTTATGTATGTGTATGTGTGTGTGGCTATGTGTGTGTGTGTGTGTCGCTGTGTGTGTGTCGCAGTGTGTGTGTGTGTGTGGCTGTGGTTATGTATGTGTGTGTGTGTGTCGCCATGTGTGTGTGTGTTTTTGTGTGTGTGTGTCGTTGTGTGTGTGGGTGTGTGCGTGGGTGTGTGTGTGTGGTTATGTATGTGTATGTGTGTGTGGCTGTGTGTGTGTGTGTGGAGGGGGGGGGGGTCTGTGGGTGAATGTGTGTGTGGGTCTGTGGGTGTGTGTGTGTGTGGGTCTGTGGGTGTGTGTGTGTGTGTGAACAGCACAACCTGCATTTCAAAGATACCTTTAGGGGAGGACTATTCACAGATACTCATTAGATGTTAGATAAGTTAGTAAAACAAATACAGCAATTTATCTACCAAACAATGGTATTGGGCTTGCAAATTCATTATTTGTTATTTACTTTCCAAATTTTTAAATAAATACTACTTTCATGGCATTGCAATTTATGCTGTACAGGACTAACAACTGGTCATCCTATATCAAACAGTTCTAAAAGTATACCAGTAATGCATACAAACAATTTGACAGTAGTTTTCGAATAAAACATATAAATACCTGAGTTCGAGGCTTCGGCACAATTCACTTTCCAACAATGACCGCAAGACCAGTTTTAATTAATTTCGAAACAACAATGACCTCTACCTTCTGAACAATGCCTATCACCACAGGATAATTTCAAAGTCAACAGAAGCACAATAAATCTTATCATAATAATAATAGGAAGAATTTTATAGCTTTATATCAACATAAGTGAACTCAAAAACATCAATGACTGTTCACCAATCAGACCAGCTTTGGACCAGAATCCTATTTTCTAACTACAAGGGATGGGCCTAATAAAATATGAAATGCAATTAGTAGGTAACAAGGCAAGGTGATTTAATAGCAAGCTGAACCTAAGGACCTTAAGAGTATTTATTTTATTTAACTTTATTTGTGATTAGATATAAAAGTTTAGTCTTAAAATATGAATCATTTAGTACTCACTACATAAAAAATTAGATTTCATCAATGCTCCCTCATCACCCAAATCCAAAAATTACTTCAACATCGTTCACAACAATATAATTTTTTCACCAAAAGAAAGCAATATAATTCTTTCTTGTCCATATCATGCCACTTCACCCCAACTACAACCAAATTAACAAGGCAAATGCTTCCATCTTTCTTTCACTGAATAGAGATTACAGTTTTATATTCTACCCATTGATTAAAAAGGCCACTTAAATGAATTACCCTTTGAAAGCCCTTGAGTAACTTAATGTCTGTTCAATTAAATTAACAGAAGCATATGATCAACTCGCACTCCCCACTTATGAAGCTAACGGACCTCAATGAAAAAGCCCCCATCACAGACTGCCATGCAGACGCGAGTCAGTGGTTTAACACCCATGGGGAAATTTCGGGCAATACAGAAAAAGGAATAGAGGGGGAGCACGAAAAAGCATTGCCTCTTGAGGTATCTATGCCTCACAACAACATTTTGAATATCACGAATCCCAGCATGGTCTATGCTGCCTCTGGTCAACACGACTTAAAAGTGGCATCTGAGGAAATGGGCCAACAGACATGTGGCCCAACTCTTTCTGCCCCAAAGGTTTATGTGAGAAGAAAGTAGGTGTTGAGGAGTAATAGCAAAGCCCAACAGCTTGAGAAATCAATTGTGGACTTCAACCCAGCCTCTAAAACTGACCCTCCGCCTTCATTAAACGAGGACTCTATAGAGCTGCAATGTGCCCTTTTGAAGGAAATGGGCTTGACTTATGGGGAAGATGATAACAAGGTTAAGGGGCTATTGCTGGATATGGAGAATAAGTATAATATGATGGCAGCAGAGAAGGGAATTAAAATTCAACAATTATGATCTTTGTCTCCTATAACTCTAGAGGTCTGGGGAGGGGAATCAAGTGGGCTTCTGTTAGAAGGCTCATTGTAAAGCACAAAGTGGACCTTGTCTATCTTCAAGAAACCAAAAAGGGAGAAATTTAATAAAAGTATTTGCCAGGCCATTTGGGGGGAAAGGTAGAAGTTTTTTAATGCTTGAAGGGACATGTATTAGTAATAATCAGAGGATGATGATTGTCAATGTCTATGCTCCCTGTGATCTGGTTGGGAAGAAAGCTTTATGGGATGATTTGGCAGGATTTGACTTTGTATCTATTTGCTATTTTCAGTACATCTAGTACTGAACTATTATTAATATAATTAATTTTTGCTGTGCAAAAAAAAAACCAAACCAACTTTGGAACATGATTCTGGTTTCTAAATACAATGGTTGGAGGGGTTTGGGTCAGGGGCCTAGAAAGCTATACTTCTCTACTTGGTGGGCTGACTTTAGGGTCATCATAATGAAAAGGAAAAACATGCATTCCTAAGTCTAAATTAGCTCTGTCTGGTACTTTATCTATTCTAATATAAATTATCTTTGCTTTCCAAAAAAAAAAAACATGCATTCCAAGCATCATCATAGCTCAAAATATGCATTCCAATCATATTGCCTAGTCTCAGCTTACTCAAATATCAATCATATTAGTTAGTCTAACTAGGGTTTCGAAACATCACAACAGAGACAGACCATTGAACAATGGATTTTCATCATTAACATACAACAGAGACATACCTTCGATGGCTTCCAAGGGAGTCTTAAAGCCAAGCACAATGGACTTCCAAAATCGAGTCCCACCCTTTCCTGGACTCGATTTTTTCCTAGTTTTCTTTGATCTGCGAAAGTGAGCAAATGTTCAAACGAGGAACGCCTAATGTTAAAACCAAAGGACGTACCTCAAAAGATAAGTGCCAGACACGAACTTCACAAACATGAACTCGACAATGTGGTTGCAGTCATGGAAGCGCAGCCCAGTTTGCGACAAACACCAACTCAGGCAGAAGGAGAAACAACAAGAACGCCCTGGGAGTACCCTTTCCAGGACTCTTTCCTTTCCTAGTTTTCTTCGACCTGCGAAAGTGAGCAAATGTTAAAACGACGAACGCCTAATGTTAAAACGAAAGGACGTACCTCAATCGATAAGTGGTAGAGACGATCTCCACAAACACGATCTCCACAATGTGGTTGCAGTCACGAAAGCGCAAGCCAGTTTGAGACAAAGACGAACTCAGGCAGAAGGGGAAAGAAGAAGAACGATAGGGTTCAAGTGCGCGGGTTGTGCAATTTCAGAATTTTAATATATAATGATAACAACATCGGTTTTTTAAAAATAACCGATGTTAGCATCAACTACGTAACATCGGTTTTCTTAAAACCGATGTTAACATCGACTCGATAACATTGGTTTTTACAAAACCGATGTTAACAACGGCATACTAACATCGGTTTTTCTGAAACCGATGTTAACTACTCCATAGTAACATCGGTTATTAAAATAACCGATGTTAATATCGACTAGTTAACATCGGTTTCGGTAAAACCGATGTTAATTAAGTCTACTTATTTACAAAAATGCCACCGCGCTTTTGTTAACATCGGTGTTGTGAATAACCGATGTTAACCGTCCGATGTTATATCTAAAAATAGTAGTAGTGTTAGAAATATTTTTACAAGTAAATACTTACTTCTAGAGATGTATATTTGTCGATAAAGTTAAATTTTCCTTTCCAAAACAACGTTTTGTTGCTGTGTTATCTTTTTTTTTTTTTTGTTTAAGCTTAGTGTGGCTGACTGGCTTAGGGAAATTTTCTCTAGTCTGATGACTTTAGCGTCGACTAGATTCACCTTTTGGTTATATGATTCTATTTTTTGTAAAATTTCTTTACTTTTTGTTATCAAACTCAAACCAATTATTGACTCAGTCAGGGTACTAAATCACTAGGTCAAGGGTAGAGTAAGTGAATTAATGGTTGACTGACATGACTTGGATTATATTAAAAAATACTAAATAATTCATAACATGTAAGATTTTATACATGAATAATATAGAGTCCATATAATTATAATCATATAATTGTATGTATATAGAGAGAGAGCACGACTTTTGTGAGAATATGGGAACAACTAATAACAACCATCAGATCAATATTAAAAATAATAAACCATTGAGATTAAAATATTAAAAATTTCTAATTAAAATTTAAAATATCATCAAATCTCAAAAAAGTTAACAAAACAACAAATAAATATATAAACGTCTCAATTATCATTTCCTAAAATATCACAATTGACCCATCACCATCATGATTGTCGTTGTCAACATCATAACCACCGTTGTAGCCCCATTATAATTATCGAACCCATCATTGCCATCCTCAACCGTCACCACCACCATTGTCAACCGCTATCACCTTTGTCAACGTCGCTACCACCACCATGACTACCATTGCAACCCCACCATGATTGTCATTGCCACCACCTTTGTCATCAGTTGTCACTACCACTGCTGCCATGATCGTTGTCGTCGTCACTACCACAACCGCCAATGACGATGGCGGTCATGGCTGACAATAGCAACGATCATACCGACAAAAGCGGTGACAATCATGGTGATGGTGATAGGTTAACGCTAATTTAGATATTTTAGTACGTGATTTGTTTGATAAATCTTTTAGAGATTTAATGGTCATATTATTTTTAATTTTGATTTTTAAATATTTTAATCTCAACCACCTATGTGTGTGCGTGTGTGTGTGTGTGTGTGTATGTGTGTGGCTTTCAAGTTTTTATTTTATTTTCAAGAGAAATTAATTTGTGGCGGCTTTTAGTCGTCAAAACCTATTTAATTCTTTTAAAAATTACCCGCCACAAAATGAAACAAAATAATAATAAAATATTGCCACATCATCATTTAATGGCTCAGATAGACAATACGGACTAAAACCTTAATGGAAAAAATGTTCAAAAACCTTGACTGGTCAAACTTTTGTTTAAGGACTAAAACCCGAAATACTATGGGAGTACCATACCATTCAGAGAATCGTTCAAACAAAATAATAGTAATTTGAAGGCAACGTCACATAAATTGAAAAGTACCAAGGTCTAAACAAATAACCAAAGCCAAGAAGTCTGAAATGCTATGGAACATAGTAACCTAATTAAAGAGAAACAAGTCATAGAGTTCTAAAGTTTATGATAATTAATGGAAATCTAAGGACCAGCTGGAGGATCAAAGCAACGACGAATAAAGCTCATGTCATCCTCATGTCGCATGATGTGTCAATCCATTGAATCAAACCTTTCTCCGACAAAGGCATGAAGATCCCGAAGCTCACTAAGGATATCATTCAGTAATGCAGAGGATGGATCTCTTGGTGGTGGAGATGGAATGCATTCGTCCGGAGCATTAGTTGGGAGATCCTGTTTATGAACCCATTGACCGTCTAGATCTTTCCTATACCCAAAGGATTCAACTGCAGTGGCTCCAATGGAAAATGAACATTTAACCTTGACAAAAGGTTCATTAGCAAGAGGAATGCTGAAGTGTTGTAGAATCAGAGTAACTAGGTGTGGATAAGGGAGAGGTGCATTTACCCGTAATGCCTTATGCATACGGTAGCGAACAAGATGAGCCCAGTCAATTTGGTGGCCAATTTGTAGGGCCTATAACATAATTAAATCTTTCTCAAAGGCTTGAGCAAGGTTTGCGGAATGAGGAAGCAACACTCGACATAGTATTTAATGCATGATACGACATTCAAAGGTAAATAAACCAGCAAGTAAACGACTAGCCATATAAGCATTTTCAACACTGACCATTTTTCGGGTATCATGACTAGAATAAATGGGTTTCCAATCATCAATTAAGGCTCCTTCAAAAGGGACACCCTGACTACTCAATTTTGTGAGAGAATAAAACAAAGACCGGTCAACAATAATGGGTATTTTGTGGACTTTAGAAAATATGACTCCATCACGAATTTCCAAGTTATTATAAAAGACACAAACTAATTTTGAATAATAATGAAATTTCAAAGTCATAAAATCCACTAATTCAGAGTTTTGAAAAACTTGATAGCAGTCAAAGGTTTCTCCCTCAAAGATATCAAAATCAAGCAATATAGGATCAAGAAGGACACGATTGGAAAAGAAAGAGTAATACCTCTAATGTTGCTCATTGGAAGAAAATAGAGTAAGAGAGTGTGGTGAGGAAAAGGATGGATTAGGTGGTGCTGGAGAGTCATCGGAAGCATTGTGGCGGCGTTGGCCTGCAGTGGTAGTGGAGGAGGATGAGCCCTTTCTCTTCTTTGATGATTCTTCCATTTGAGGAATAATCTAGAAATTTTGATCAGTTGGGTTTGTAAAGGATTGAAAAAGAGGAATTTTGCACTTTGTTTGATGGGATTTGGTGAAGAAATGAAGAAGTTATGAGGATTAGAAGACTAGAGAAGGTTTTGAGCCGTTGGAGAGAGAGAGAGAAGATGAGGTTTTGTGCTTAGAGAGAGAGAGAAAAAAAATCTGTATTTATAGCCAGGGATGACTGGTGATCAATTATAGCTCTTTGAAATCGATTACAATCATGCTGAGTAACTGCTTAACTGCTTCTGGTAATCAATTACACCACCTTTGTTCTTTGGTAATCGATTACAGGTGTTGATAATCGATTACATATCCTAAAACTTTTAAATATGCAAGAGAACAAAGATCATAGGCAATTAAATTGATTAGGAGTCTAAGTCAAATTGGTCAAAAAGTCCTAATTCTCTTCTAATAGTAAAGAAGCTTTCTTTTGGCAAAGGTTTTATAAAGATATCAACCAATTGATTCTTTGTGTCAACAAACTCTAATACATAATCCCCCTTTTGAACATGATCTCTAAGGAAGTGATGCCATATTTCAATATGTTTTGTTCTAGAGTGCAGAATGGGATTTTTGGATAGGTTGATTACACTCGTATTTTCACAACGGATAGCAATATGATCAAGCATTAAGCCATAATTAGAGAGTTGTTGTCTCACCCAAAGGATTTGTGCACAACAACTTCTAGTAGAAATATATTTCACTTTTGCAGTGGATAAGACAACACTATTTTGCTTTTTGTTATGCCATGATACTAGTGCAGAACCAATAGAGTGGCAAGTCCCAATAGTGTTTTTTCTATCAGTTTTGCATCCAGCAAAATCAAAATCAGAGTATTCTACTAAGTTGTAAGATGAATTCTTAAAAATAATAAAACATTGGTTTTCCGGTAAAACTGATGTGAATATGTTGTATTAACATCGGTTTTTTAGCAAAACCGATGTCAACGTTGATGATGCATACACTTATTTGGTGTAGTTCTTTGTGTACAACATCGGTTATGTGTACATAACCGATGTTAATGTTCAAATGTTCACATCGGTTATTTATAACTAACTGATGTTAATGTACAAGAGTTGACATCGGTTATCTACAGATAACCGATGTTAAAATACAAACGTTGACATCGGTTATACACAAATAACCGATTTTAATATACATACGTTAATATCGGTTTTCTATTACAACCGATGTTAAGGTTCATATCGACATCGGTTTTTGTAAATAACCGATGTTGTTTATGATATTAACATCGGTTTTTGTTAATAACCGATGTTGTTTTCAAGTATTTTTTTTATATATACTTTATGTTCTTACAGTAAACCCAAAATTGTACCTGTCAAATGCAATTTCAGGCCCAATTCACAGCAAATAAATATTTTATTCTGCTTTCAAGCAGTTTTAATGATAATAAACATCAAATAATTGATTTATCATAAAGAACAATCATCAAATGAATTTAATGTTCATGTTACATAGAAAATGTAAAAAATGTTAAACCAAAGTAAACTAAAGCTAAAGATAATGTCCCTAAATCCTAGGCCTGATCTCTAACTCGGAGATAAAACTGTGCCCACTGGATCCGCAATGCTTTTAATCTCTCTGGCTCCAATGGTCTAGGATCGTTAAAATATTGCATGATGAAATAAATCATAATAAGTTAATAATGTAATACAAATTATATATAAATCAATTTTGTTTGAAATAAACTTACTGCTTCCCAATTATTCCTAAAAGTTCCTAAAATGATGGTGAACATCCAGTGCATCACATAGTAGCCGCACTCAGTACTTCCTTTTTGTCTATTACACTAAATACATAATGAAATTTGGATATTAATTAAACAACTAGTGTACAGACACATAAAGAAATATATATAAGTAGAAGTTTTATGTAAATGACGTACCTTGACGACAATCCACCTAGCAGAAGCCTTTGATTTAGGCTGTGGAGCATCATCAAGACTCTTGATAGCACTGTTCCATATGAGTAACAATTAAAAACTGGTATTGTATGTTGAGGTATTACAATGCAAATGTATTGAAAAGAACACTAACCTATTAATAATCCCCTTAAGGTAGTTGTCTGGCCTGTAATGCAATGAACAAAACCAGACAACTAGGTGTTCCTTGGGCAGGATGATAACCATCTGCCAGTGTCCGTTGCAATGGAACCTAAAATGGGTTAGTACATTAGTAAACATTAATTAAATTTAGTTATTTTGTGACTTACCCATTTAGGTAGGCTCCAAGATAGACATCGCGTTGTGTACTCTGCATCCAACTCTTTATGTAACTTTCAGATTCAAACTGTGATTGCCCAAACCTCTGAATGGACTGTGGCTCGAGGAATCCATAGATATCAGAATTCCCCACTCGCATACATGTTTCAGTGAGATGCCTGTTTATGTTAAGTCAAAGTTAAATATTTATGAATTGAAAGCCATAACTTAGGTAATTAAAAGCCTTTTATATAAAGACTTACAAAATCCACAACTGTAACATTGATATGCTGAGACATTGACCACCGTGTGTGATTTCAGAGAGGTCTTCGTGCTTTATGTAGAGGGGGAAATCTGGATTAAAGACCCCGAACACGGTGGCATCCCATCTAACCTGATAATGCCTCAAGAAAAGCTCTGGGATGATCAATGTCATCAGATAAAGCGGATCATCGACCTCCAGATCGGGCTTCGGAGGTGGTTTTGCCGGAGACACAGCTGTTCATGAAACAAAGTTAAATAGCCTAATTTGAGGCACACTTAATGAATTATTTTAAAAAGAATAAACATATGGTAAGGACAATAAGTACCTGCTGTGATAAAGACTTGACCAGATGTGTCGGCCAAGCAAGGATGGTGTGAAGTGCATGCCCCACTAAGGAAACCTCATCAGTGGGTACAGGAACTGGAGCATCTGCATCTGTAACCTCCTCCACACTCACCTTTACTTGGCCAGGCAACAAAGGAGTGCTATGAACAACAGTGGATTCCTCATAAACTCTCCCCATGGCAACCAGGTGGGCAGGATCTGCTTCTATGTACAAGTCGTACCTGTCAGAGTCACCCGTCTCAGGATCGTTTCCTGAGGTATCAACACAACTCCCCTTTGTGCTCACTCGAGGACTGGAGGGACCAACCAGAGGCTTAGGAGGCACTGCAAGTCCCTAAGATTGCATCTGCGACTGAAGCTGGCTGAAGGATGCCATGACCTGCCTCGTTACTTTCTCTGTGACGAACTCCTCTAGCTGGTCCCTGATCTGCTGGGTAAGCTACTGTAATTCGTCAGGAGGCAGGAAGGAAACGCTATGGGACGTCTGTGGAGCCGATCCAAAGTATTGCTTGATGGTGACACCAGCTCCAGCAGCACGGACACGTCCAGTGTGCT
Organism: Glycine soja; assembly: GCF_004193775.1. Classification (NCBI taxonomy): domain Eukaryota; kingdom Viridiplantae; phylum Streptophyta; class Magnoliopsida; order Fabales; family Fabaceae; genus Glycine; species Glycine soja. The sequence goes on from NC_041020.1 coordinate 7,617,634, forward strand.
CTGGACGTCCAATAGTAGCGGCGAGAACATCCTGACGTCGATGGGGGACGAACGATCCATGTGTGGCCTGCTCCTCAAACGAATCTTGCACAGAAAACACACAGTGGTACACGACATTCTCAAAATATTGAAACATAATTGTAATGGTTAGTTGAAAATGACTTACAATCTTCTTAGCGATTTCCTTTGCAGCCTCAGTCATAATCTCCCCTGTCTTCTTCGTGCGGGCCATCTTCCACTTCACGTGGCGTCTGACCGGGGATGGATGGTCGATGACGCCATCAACTCTTCCTGACTGTGCAGCTTCCTCTAGCTTCTTCTTCGTCTTCTCAGCCAGGAGCTTCTGCTCCAAATAATCATAACCCCCACGAGACAAAACGTGGGGGGCAGTATTCTGCTTCTGGATGGCCTGTGCCTTCATGCACACATCCTGAAAAAATTAAACAATAATGTTTGAAATGGGTAGAATGAATTATAACAACATCATGTTTAATATTAAAAACAACTTAAATGGCGAGGAACATACCTCTCAGGAGGGTCTCTACGAGTCTGGCAAAACTGGGCCCACTTTTCCTTGCTGATGCCGTATTTCTCACAGACAGTGTCCTCGACACCGTCCTGATCGGCTGCATGGGCCCATTTCCTCGTGAGGTCTGATTTAAACTACCTCCATCTCTCCCCCACGGTCTGCAGTAACTTCCTTTTCGTCCTACTGTCAGAAGCCTCTGGGATATCAAATTCTGCCTGACAACATCAAATAAAGTTTATTTGTTACAATAATGTATTTTTTGGCTATTAATTAAACAAAATCAAATAAGGAAACAAAAATACCTGAATATCCTCCCAAATCAGGTCCTTCTGAGCAGTAGGGACCTCTTTCCAGTTCTCGTAGGTGACGTCCACCTTATCACGTGCCACAATCCCCAAATATGATCTTAATTTCTTCCTATGGGGACCGTCGGCCTTCCCAGTAGCAGGATCAACATGCACCACTGGTCTCTCAGCACCAGATGGTCTAGTGGACAACGATCGTAGACGTGAGGCTTTGCGTGTCCGCTTCACGGCAGACAGCGAAGCCGATGCGTCCGAAGGAGGAGGAGGAGAAGGAGGAGGAGTGGAGGCAGGTGGAGAACCCATGATCTTTTATACAATAACATACAACAACATACAAAATAGGATTAGTCAAAAGAGGATCAGTCATAAGTTTTTTTTGGAAGGCAAAAGTATAATATTATTAATAAAACATAACTGGACCAGAGGTACTTAGGAGATCAGATACAAGACACCCAAGGTGCCACCTTCCAAAAACATAAAACCCAACAAAACCCCACCACAAAAGGAGACAAGACAAATTAACCAAAGGACTCCGAAACATTGGTAGTTCTGCTTTTTAATTGTGATTTGGGGCAACCATGTTATAAAAAGTCTATTACATGTAATCAACAGTCAATGTATGCTTGATGGAATATAAATACTATAGTTTCAAAAATACGCATGTACATGGCATCCTTAGGACTTCATGCAGCTGATGTTTGTCGCCAGTTTCATCATCCACCACCCTTTTCTTCTCTGCCTTCTCATGTTTGTTGTTGTTAAACCCATATTTATGCCTTCTTCCCTTCATGTCTTGTTTTATCACAACTTTATCCGAATTTCCTATCTTCAGCACAGTTGAATCTCCTGTCTTATTGTCCAATGACACACTTTGATGGCCTATATCTCTTTTCTTCGTATGTTCTAGTGGTTCAGCTTCAGAATGCATAGAGCAATCTGAATTTTCCAGTGATCACCAAAGGCTTCTGCATCAGCATTGACACTCTCCACCCTCTTTGGTTTATGCTTCTGTGTTGCATTATGTGCTTCCTCCTTATAATTCTTAGATTTATTGGAGGTCCCACTAGAAGAATCAGCACCAATCCGTGCCTGTTCCTCCTCTACCAGCTCAATATCTTTCGTTTCACCATTGCTTTTGTAAACTACACTGTAATTTATAAAACAAAAGTTGAAAGGAAAGATATTGAGCTGGTAGATGAGGAAGAAGCAAAGATTGGTGTTGATCGTTCTAGTGCAACCTCTAATAAATGTGAGATTTATAAGGAGGAAGCACGAAATGCAGCACAGAAGCATAAACCAAAGAGGGTGGAGAGTGTCAATGCTGATGTAGAAGCCTTTGGTGATCACTAAAAAATTTAGATTGCTTTATGCATTCTGAAGCTGAAGCACTAGAACATACGAAGAAAAGAGATACAGGCCATCAAAGTGTGTCATTTGAGAATAAGACAGGAGATTCAACTGTGCTGAAGATAGGAAATTCGGCTAAAGTCGTGATAAAACAAGACATGAAGGGAAGAAAGCATAAATATGGGTTTAACAATAATAAACGAGAGAAGATAGTGAAGAAAAGGGTGGTGGATGATGAAACGGCGACAAACATGAGCTATATGAAGTCCTAAGGATACCATCTAAAAGAAAATACTGATGCGTCAATCAGAGAAAAATGTAGTTGTCACTTACTTGCTTTGGTGACCTCTGTCTCTGCACAAAATTACATTAGACGATGTTAATCAATTCTCCTTCATCATGATCATTTCGATTAGCATGAACGTCATCAGCTTCTTCTTCTCCGACAACGTTAGGAGTGATTTGAGCGGTCAAAGGACTAACATAGGTGTCCATGTATGAATCATCATCTTCTACATTAACACCAATTGTTTTGCCCTGCAGAACCACGCACCACCTTTCATCACAAGGGTCTTGCACGTAAAATACTTGTCTAGCTTGTTCTTCCATGATGAAAGGGTCATTGTGGTAACCAAGTTTCTTTAGGTCTACCAACGTAAATCCTATATCATCGGTGCGTACATCGGTGTTGCTGTCAACCCATTTACATTTGAAAACACATACCATAAATTTCACATAGTTAAGCTCCCAAATTTCATCAATGAACCCAAAGTAAGGGATGGAAGCTACACAGGAATTGGCATCATTGACACTTGCAAAGTGTTGAGATTCAGCCCTTAGGGTGACCCTGCTGTTCTGCATTGTACTTTTGTCATCTTGTGCTTTTGTGTAAAATGAATACCTGTTTATGTCGTATCCTTGTCAGGTTATAACATTTCTTTTAGGCCCATCTGCTAGCTTTCTCAATGTTTTTGAAGAATTCTCATCTGCAAAGATTGTATCTTTAAACCAATCACAGAAAGTCTTGTTATGCCTTTTCAACACCCAATTCTTTAACATTTTCGGATTATACTGTTTGACTAAAGCTTCATGCTTAACAATGTATGGCAAAACTTCATTATTCTTGTTCAAGACATACAAGTGAGCTTGTAACAAATCTTCTATCACAAACATTTTTCTCCACATGCATAACATCAATACAATGTCTAACATCAAGATCACACCAGTACAGAAGATCAAAGAAAATGGACCTCTTCTTCCATATGCAACTCTCACTTTTATCCTTTTTTTGGATCTTCCCAAATACAGTATTCAGGTGTTGAACCCGCTGATATACCTGCTCATCAGTCAATGGTATCGGCACAATATCATGCTCTTGACTTCCATTAAAAGCTTTTCTCAGTCGTCTGCAAGGATGATTGGGTGTTAGAAAGCGGCGATGCCTACTGTAGACAGTTTTTCTCCCATGTTTAAGTTGTATGTAACTTGTATTTTCTTCACAGATGGGGCATGCATAATGACCCTTATCACTGTAACCACTGAGATTCCCATATGCTGGAAAGTCATTAATGGTACAAAAAAGCATTGCACGCATTTCAAAGGTCTCCTTGCGAAACACATCAAACACTACAACCCCCTCGTCCCACAACTTTCTCAGATCTTCAACCAACAGACTTAGATAAACATCAATGTCATTTCCTGGCTGTCTTGGGCCCGATATCATCATAGACAACATCATGTATTTTCGCTTCATGCACAACCAAGGAGGCAAATTGTAAATTACTAGCAGAACTGGCCAAGAACTGTGTTGAGTGCTTAAGGTGCCATATGGATTCATTCCATCACTGGCTAGTCCAAGTCTAAGATTTCTTGGCTCTTTCCCGAAATCCGGATACAAACCATCAATCTTCTTCCACTACGAGCAATCAGCCGGATGACGGACCATTCCATCAGAAATCCTTCCATTTGCATGCCATGTAAGGTCTTTTGCATCATCCTCATTAGAAAAAAGACGCTTAAACCTTAGAATGATTGGAAGATACCACAAAACCTTCGTTGGGGGGCCCTTGTTCGAGTTTCATCATAACTGCTTTCTTCTTCATCCTTCACTTTGTACCGTGAAGTCCCACTGATAGGGCATTTGGACATTTCTTGGAATTCATGCCTGTACAGTATGCAATCATTGGGGCAAGCATGAATCTTGTGATACTCCATACTCATCGGACACAATATCTTTTTCGCCTTATAGTAACTTTTAGGCAACGTGTTGTCCTCTGGAAGCAGATTGGGCACTACCTCAAGCAGTGAGGTGAAACTTTTGTCACTCCACCCATACTTGGCCTTCACATTAACCAGACTTAACACAACAGACAACAGGGTTAAGGAATTCTTGCACCCTATATGCAAAGGCTTCTTAGAATCACTATGCAATCCTTCATACACAGGGGTGTGTGCTTGCTGGAAAGACTCTTGTCCAAGGTCACGAATCATGTCCTCTAACCGATCTCCCATTTCTATATCAAACGGTTCAGATTGGGACCCACTCTGCATGTTTGTGGCTTCACCATGCCATATCCACGTCGTGTAATTCTTCTTAATCCCATCACACAATAGATGGTCCCGTATGTCATTGAGTAATTGTCGTCTCCCATTCAAACAGTTGATGCAAGGACAATAATATTTTCCTTCTTCATTCAGTCGACCTCTTTCTGAAGCAAATTGCAAGAATTGTTCGACGCCATCCTCATATTCTGGGCTCATGTGACTTTCATTCATCCAACTTCGATCCATCTAAGCAATTCCATGCATGAAAATCTCACTTTTTTATTTATAGGTGTGGCACTATCCCATTTAGGAAAACTGTCTTTTATGTTAGCTTCAAACGTCAGGGTTACCATTATTTACAAAAATTTGACTAAATTTTGGCAACATTTCGCATTGGTCTCCAAGTACACAACATGACATCAGTCAAATGAATTTCCCGATAATCAAGTATGCACTCAGAGAATAATATGAAATGCATTGAACCGAAATTTAATCAAATTAATGAAAATAATAATAACCTTCACGAATGAATCTAACATAAAAATACCAGTCTCCCCAAACTGTCCAAATAGACAATTCAAGACTAAATACAATGACTAATGCAAACTGTCCGCAAAAGTCATTGCATTCAGTCTCAAACGGGAATCTAAGGTTCACTCAGCATGAACAACAACTTAAGGTTGTAATTGGATTGTTGTCCTCTTCCCCTCCCCATAAATATCTATGGTATAGACATATTTACTGATTTTACCTGTGCTTTGCTATAACTTCAAATTTTTTTTGTGTATTTTCAACTTTCTGCTGTGTGTGTGTGTGTCTGTGGTTATGTATGTGTATGTGTGTCTGGCTATGTGTGTGTGTGTGTCACTGTGCGTGTGTGTGTGTGTCGCAGTCTGTGTGTGTGTGTGTGGCTGTGGTTATGTATGTGTATGTGTGTGTCGCCATGTGTGTGTGTTGTTGTGTGTGTGTCGCTGTGTGTGTGTGTGTGTGGTTATGTATGTGTGTGTGGGTGTGTGTGTGTGTAGCTGTGTGTGTGTGTGTGGTTATGTATGTGTGTGTGTGTGTGTATGGTTATGTATGTGTATGTGTGTGTGGGTGTGTGTGTGTGTAGCTGTGTGTGTGTGTGTGTGTGGTTATGTATGTGTATGTGTGTGTGGCTGTGTGTGTGTGGGGGGGGGGGGGGGGTCTGTGGGTGTATGTGTGTGTGGGTCTGTGGGTGTAGGTGTGTGTGTGTGTGGGTCTGTGGGTGTGTGTGTGTGTGTGTGTCTATGGTTGTGTGTGTGTATGTGGGTGTGTGTGTGTGTGAACAGCACAACCTGCATTTCAAAGATACCTTTAGGGGAGGACTATTCACAGATACTCATTAGATGTTAGATAAGTTAGTAAAACAAATACAACAATTTATCTACCAAACAATGGTATTGGGCTTGCAAATTCATTATTTCTTATTTACTTTCCAAATTTTTAAATAAATACTACTTTCATGGCATTGCAATTTATGCTGTACAGGACTAACAACTGGTCATCCTATATCAAACAGTTCTAAAAGTATATCAGTAATGCATACAAACAATTTGACAGTAGTTTTCGAATAAAACATATAAATACCTGAGTTCGAGGCTTCAGCACAATTCACTTTCCAGCAATGACCGCAAGACCAGTTTTAATTAATTTCGAAACAGCAATGACCTCTACCTTTCGAACAATGCCTATCACCATAGGATAATTTGAAAGTCAAACAGAAGCACAATAAATCTTATCATAATAATAACAGGAAGAATTTTGTAGCTTTATATCAACATAAGTGAACTCAAAAACATCAACGACTGTTCACCAATCAGACTAGCTTTGGACCAGAATCCTATTTTCTAAGTACAAGGGACGGGCCTAATAAAATATGAAATGCAATTAGTAGGTAACAAGACAAGGTGATTTCATAGCAAGCTGAACCTAAGAACCTTAAGAGTATTTATTTTATTTAACTTTATTTGTGATTAGATATAAAAGTTTAGTCTTAAAATATGAATCATTTAGTACTCACTGCATAAAAAATTAGATTTCATCAATGCTCCCTCATCACCCAAATCCAAAAATTACTTCAACATCGTTCACAACAATATAATTTTTTCACCAAAAGAAAGCAATATAATTCTTTCTTGTCCATATCATGCCACTTCACCCCAACTACAACCAAATTAACAAGGTAAATGCTTCCATCTTTCTTTCACTGAATAGAGATTACAATTTTATATTCTACCCATTGATTAAAAAGGCCACTTAAATGAATTACCCTTTGAGAGCCCTTGAGTAACTTAATGTATGTTCAATTAAATTAACAGAAGCATATGCTCAACTCGCACTCCCCACTTATGAAGCTAACAGACCTTAATGAAAAAGCCCCCATCACAGACTGCCATGCAGACGTGAGTTAGTGGTTTAACACCCATGGGGAAATTTCGGGCAATACAGAAAAAGAAATAGAGGGGGAGCACGAAAAAGCATTGCCTCTTGAGGTATCTATGCCTCACAACAGCATTTTGAATATCACGAATCCCAGCATGGTCTATGCTGCCTCTGGTCAACACGACTTAAAAGTGGCATCTGAGGAAATGGGCCAATAGACATGTGGCCCAACTCTTTCTGCCACAAAAGTTTATGTGAGAAGAAAGGAGGTGTTGAGGAGTAATAGCAAAGCCCAGCAGTTTAAGAAATCAATTGTGGACTTCAACCCAGCCTCTAAAACTGACCCTCTGCCTTCGTTACATGAGGACTCTATAGAGCTGCAATGTGCCCTTTTGAAGGAAATGGGCTTGACTTATGGGGAAGATGATAACAAGGTTAAGGGGCTGTTGCTGGATATGGAGAATAAGGATAATACGATGGCAGCAGAGAAGGGAATTAAAATTCAACAATTATGATCATTCTCTCCTATAACTCTAGAGGTCTGGGGAGGGGAATCAAGTGGGCTGCTGTTAGAAGGTTCATTGTAAAGCACAAAGTGGACCTTGTCTGTCTCCAAGAAACCAAAAGGGAGAAATTTAATAAAAGTATTTGCCAGGCCATTTGGGGGGACTCGACTGCCCATTGGGATTATGTTCCTTCTGTGCAGGCTGCTGGTGGCCTATTATGTTTGTGGAATAACTCCATTTTTGAGGTGAATAGGAGGGAGCAAGGTAGAAGTTTTTTAATGCTTGAAGGGACATGTATTAGTAATAATCAGAGGATGATGATTGTCAATGTCTATGCTCCCTGTGATCTGGTTGGGAAGAAAGCTTTATGGGATGATTTGGCAGGATTTGCTATACTTCTCTACTTGGTGGGCTGACTTTAGGGTCATCATAATGGAAAGGAAATACATGCATTCCTAAGTCTAAATTAGCTCTGTCTGGTACTTTATCTATTCTAATGTAAATTATCTTTGCTTTCCAAAAAAAAAAACATGCATTCCAAGCATCATCATAGCTCAAAACATGCATTCCAATCATATTGCCTAGTCTCAGCTTACTCAAATATCAATCATATTAGTTAGTCTAACTAGGGTTTCGAAACATCACAACAGAGACAGACCATTGAACAATGGATTTTCATCATTAACATACAACAGAGACATACCTTTGATGGCTTCCAAGGGAGTCTTAAAGCCAAGCACAAAGGACTTCCAAAATCGAGTCCCACCCTTTCCGGGACTCGATTTTTTCCTAGTTTTCTTTGACCTGCGAAAGTGAGCAAATGCTCAAACGAGGAACGCCTAATGTTAAAACCAAAGGACGTACCTCAAAAGATAAGTGTCAGACACAAACTCCACAAACACGAACTCGACAATATGGTTGCAGTCATGGAAGCAAAGCCCAGTTTGCGACAAACACCAACTCAGGCAGAAGCAGAAACAACAAGAACGCCCTGGGAGTACCCTTTCCGAGACTCTTTCCTTTCCTAGTTTTCTTTGATCGGCGAAAGTGAGCAAATGTTAAAACGACGAACGCCTAATGTTAAAACGAAAGGACGTACCTCAATCGATAAGTGGTAGAGACGATCTCCACAAACACGATCTCCACAATGTGGTTGCAGTCACGGAAGCGCAGGCCAGTTTGAGACAAAGACGAACTCAAGCAGAAGGAGAAAGAAGAAGAACGATAGGGTTCAAGCGCACGGGTTGTGCAATTTCAGAATTTTAATATATAATGATAACAACATCAGTTTTTTTAAAAATAACCGATGTTAACATCAACTACGTAACATCGGTTTTCTTAAAACCGATGTTAACATCAACTCGATAACATCGGTTTTTACAAAACCGATGTTAACAACGGCATACTAACATCGGTTTTTCCGAAGCCGATGTTAACTACTCCATAGTAACATCGGTTATTAAAATAACCGATGTTAATATCGACGAGTTAACATTGGTTTCGGTAAAACCGATGTTAATTAAGTCTACTTATTTATAAAAATGCCACCGCGCTTTTGTAAACATCGGTTATGTGAATAACCGATGTTAACCGTCCGATGTTATATCTAAAAATTGTAGTAGTGTTAGAAATATTTTTACAAGTAAATACTTACTTCTAGAGATGTATATTTGTCGATAAAGTTAAATTTATCATTCCAAAACAACGTTTTGTTGCTGTGTTATCTTTTTTTTTTTTGTTTAAGCTTAGTGTGGCTGACTGGCTTAAGGAAAATGTTCTCTAGTCTGATGACTTTAGCGTCGACTAGATTCACCTTTTGGTTATATGGTTCTATTTTTTGTAAAATTTCTTTACTTTTTGTTATCAAACTCAAACCAATTATTGACTCAGTCAGGGTACTAAATTACTAGGTCAAGGGTAGATTAAGTGAATTAATGGTTGACTGACATTGAGTTTAAAATATTAAAAATTTCTAATTAAAATTTAAAATATCATCAAATCTCAAAAAAGTTAACAAAACAACAAATAAATATATAAACGTCTCAATTATCATTTCCTAAAATATCACAATTGACCCATCACCATCATGATTGTCGTTGTCAACATCATAACCACCGTTGTAGCCCCATTATAATTATCAAACCCATCATTGCCATCCTCAACCGTCACCACCACCATTGTCAACCGCCATCACCTTTGTCAACGTCGCTACCACCACCATGACTACCATTGCAACCCCCACCATGATTGTCGTTGCCACCACCATTGTCATCAGTTGTCACTACCACTGCTGCCATGATCATTGTCGTCGTCACTACCACAACCGCCAATGACGATGGTGGTCATGGCTGACAATAGCAACGTTCATAACGACAAAAGCGGTGACAATCATGGTGATGGTGATAGGTTAACGCTAATTTAGATATTTTAGGACGTGATTTGTTTGATAAATCTTTTAGAGATTTAATGGTCATATTATTTTTAATTTTGATTTTTAAATATTTTAATCTCAACCACCTATGTGTGTGTGTGGCTTTCAAGTTTTTATTTTATTTTCAAGAGAAATTAATTTGTGGCAACTATTAGTCGTCAAAACCTATTTAATTCTTTTAATAATTACCAGCCACAAAATAATAATAAAATTATTGCCACATCATCATTTAATGGCTCAGATAGACAATACGGACTAAAACCTTAATGGAAAAAAATGTTCAAAAACCTTGACTGGTCAAAATTTTGTTTAAGGACTAAAACCCGAAATTTGAATAAGTTTGCCTATCACATAAGTTATGCCTATCAGATTGAGTAAGTTTGTCAAAATTCTGATTGAGTAAGTTTGCCTATCAAATAAGTTATGCAGTTACCCTAGTTTGACCATATGTGTCTCAACAATCAATGGTTGAGAACAATTGAGGAGTCGTGGGTTTTTTATAATTCATAGTGAGCTGATTTGGTTAATCTGATTGAACCAAAATTAATTGTATTAAAAAATGCAAAATTTAATGAAAATACAAAAAGAAAATATGATGCTTTCAAAAGTTCAACAAAAAACCTAAAATTTGTTAGTGGTTCAACTTACAACCAAACAATCATAATGAATTACTAAACTTATGACATAATTAATATATTTTTTATATCTTATGTTACTTATAATGATTTAGCAGTTCAACTACTAATTCATTATTTCGACTAGTGACCCATAAATCTAGGACCTCAACCCTATCATCGATCGATCTGATTTTTATTATTTATTTAATAGAGAGAAAAGAGTGTTTTTATAATTAATAAAATAAACTAGAAAAAATGGACTAAGAATTAAGTCATCAGATTTCTAGCTATATAAAGGAGATTTTATCCATCAGAGCAGTTTTACAAAATATTTTCTACGTTCTCTGCTTATTTTCTCTTACGCTTCAAACAAAACCCTAATAGAGCAATCGGAGGAGGAACCCTAGAGGGCATTGGAAACACCACCATTGCTAATGGAGAACACTTGAATGACTACCTTGAGATAAAGGATGAGTTACTCAAAGTTGGGGATTAGAATGAACATGTGTAGGGATCCCTAGAGGATCAATTTTGGGTTGTTTTATGAAATTCAATTATGTTCTTATGCTTTTAATCACGAATTAACTATGTTTGACAGACCAATTAATGTCCCAATGCAAAATTTTAATGAAATTGATGTGCTCTTGTGTTGAGTTGAACTCTAAAAAATGGAGTTTTATCTAATTGGCATGAATTGATGAAATTAAGTAAGGAGAGGTTTAATGTAAGAGGGAGTGAGACATTCTTTTTCTTGCATGATAATTTTTGTTTTCCATTGTTAATTTAGATGTTTGATTGTGAGTTTGTACTGGTCCCCTTTTGATGGTATTTAGGGATTTTAATAAATTGTTTCAACTACTTATTTGAATTACTATGACAATCTGTGCTTCTGAGAATTTTACAAAGTGCAATGACGTTGAGTTATAAAATTTCGTGTGTAATGTATATTTTTGTGGGGTGTGTGTATGTGTGTTTACATGTGTGTAACGAATTGAATTTGGTGTTCTAGACGTTATACAATTGTTTTTCCTTTGACTTATGAACTCCTTTTGCCTTGCCTTTCATCCCATTGACTTTTACTTATTTAGTTGATTTGTTATGAAACTCTATACCTTGGCCCCTTCACGTTAATCATATAGACAGATAGAGGAATACAACCATGGCCCTAATTATATGATAAGAAATAAAAATTCCAAGGGTTTAGTTTTTTTTAAGTATCTAGCTTGTTTTGTTTATAGAATGTTCATGTCACAGAGAATAGTTTCAAAAATTAATCACTGTGAGGCGCGACGAGTTAAAAATATTTTGAGAACAATTGAGGAGTCGTGGGTTTTTTATAATTCATAGATAGAGTGTGTGCGTTAAAATGTTTTCTAGGTTGGACTTAATCAGGAGGGAGGCCTTCATGTACTCTCCGGAGTCTAGGCCTTGGGGATAAATATATTCGGTTTGAGTGTTCCTCTAAGCCTGTGTTAATCCCATATGGTTGGAGCATTATCGCAAAAATGTGTGACCATAACTGGTATGCCTATGATTTCACTTAGTAAGGAGTGACTTGACTTACCCATTGTGTGGCATGTCTTATCATGTACTCCTAAGTGTCCGACGAGGTTTTTCATTGAAAATGGTAGCATATTGCATGTAGACTTGAGTCTAATATATCAGTTGCATAATGCTTGTGTTTGGTTTTTCATTGAGTTGCAAATTGAGACTTGGTGTTGTTTCTGAAGTGTGTGGTCTTGAATGAGTGTGAACGCTTGTGTATGATTTTTGTGAAGTGATGATGATGTATGTATTGAGTTGAATGCTCTTAGTTCTTAATTCATAGGAATGTGATAACTCATTCCCGGTGTGTATTTTTGTTTGGCATTTTATATGGATATTTATTGTATTTTATTCGAACCCAGAGACGATTGGACTTAGTTTTTCAAGTAAATACTTACTACTAGAGGTGTGTATTCCTCAATAAAGTTAAATTTTCCTTTCCAAAACAACTTTATGTTACTGTGTTATCTTTTTTTATAATCAGTGCAATTGACTTAGGAAAAATGTTCTCTAGTAAGATGACTTCAGCATCAGCTGGATTCACGTTTTGGTTATATGGATCTCTTTGTTGTAAGGTTTCTTTACTTTTCTTTTGAATTAAGTATATTTTTAATACTTGAAAATATAATTGAATTTGAGAATAAATACCTATTTTGATCCCTGAAAGTGTAAAATACTGACAAATTGATCCTTAAAAGTTGAAAATTTTGAATTTAGTCTCTACATGTACAAAAAGTGTGACTAATTGGTTCCATCGTTAACTCTCCTCCATATCTGGTTAGTAAGGATCCGTTAAGTGAGAACAAGATAGACTAGTAGAGTATCACATCATTGATGAAGTGATTGTATAGTCGAACACATTAATAGATCATCGCTAACGGCGGGTAGTAAAGTCGAGCAAAAATGTGACAGCGGGTAGTAAAATAAAGATGTGACTTATTTTACCGGTAGTAAAAGTTATTCAAGCCATTTTATTTAGTTTGTTGCTAAATTTCATGTTTTGTTGCTCTATCTTTTCAAACCACAAGTTTAGCCTCACTATTTTTTTAATTCAGTCATCCATCTCCCACTTTAAAAAAAATCATGATTTTAGCTTCCTGATTTTTTAATTGAGAAATTTCGTCTTTCACTTTAAAAAAATTCATATCTTTAATTCTTATGACCAAATTCAATCGCTGAATGACACACGAACTAAATAATTACAAAAAATCTACGACATGTGTCAACAAAATGTACATAGTTAACTTTAGATATTGGTTACGTGAATTAAAATCGCAGATTGTTTAAAAGTGAAACGAAATGTCTCAATTTAAAAATTAGAGGAGTAAAATCATGATAAAGAGATAAAATTTACATTTTAGCCTACATTTTAGGTTTCCAACATAATATTTTCCCTAAAAAATAAGATTCTACTGCAAGAGAAAATTATGAGGATTTAAAGGAGATGAGAACAAAGTATGAGCCAGGAAAAGATAATGCAGCCAAAACCAAAGCATACACACAATTAGCAATAGCCAATAGAACCATCCAGCAAAGTAAGGAACAACCCAAAATATCCACACAATCTGTCATGTGCATACAATAAATGGTAAGATTCTGAAAACACTTACATAATTTAGCATAAACTCATATAAGCAAACGTACAGTACCTTAATTTCCATATGGCAACACCAAGCTTTGAATATAATCATGGGAGGACATTGGCACTTGGTTGTTGAAATCTTGAGTATAGACTATTCTATTATCTTTCTTATTATAGAGAATAAATTTTAAAGATATATAATTTGCCAGCAACAGGACATCACCTTTTTCAGAGATGCACAGAGGCTTCAGTATTACACAGGGCAGAGGGGCTTGAAGAAGCTCAAGAGTTACATTCAACAATTGAGTCCAAGAATTTTCAACTCCAAATTCCCTCATTAGCCAAACAACAAAATGGGTTCTCCGGTGAACATGAGAAAGACACAAGCAGCCCTTCAATACCCCAAGTTCAGGGCCACAGGGAACTTGAGAAAGACCATTCGGCATCAGCAAATATTTGAATGTCTCCTTGTTTAGATCATATGAAAAAATTACTAATTGATCGACGGTGACAGTTTCCCATTCGTAATCAAAACCCAACTTGCGAATTGCGAACCAGTTAACAGTGCCACTCACAGGTTGTCCACATTTTTCTCCCAAAATGGGGAATGCCGGACAAGTTAAAACCTTTCTCCAATGAGTGTCACCTAAGCGGTGAACTCTCACCTCCCAATTTTGTGACTTAATATTCGAAAGGACTAACACCACCTTGTAAGTGTCACTCCGATCATCATAAGCAAACCCACACTTCACTTGATACCACCAAAGTTTATAATTGCATGAGCGAAGACATAAGTGTGGTGAATCTTCAGACATGATCCTTGTGGCCAGGTTACAAAACCAGACCCGGTATTCACTGAATTCACCTCTAGCAACCAAATTAATCAAGCAAACCAACCCATTGCAGGAACCTATAAATAAGTATCTGTTGTCTAGCTGGTGGCAACCATTGTCAACAGTGGATGATGGGTTCTCAAGTAAACTACATATAGAGCATGGGGCGATGCCTGGGAGATCCCTCATATCTTCAAACACAGTATTAATTTGACACCTTAATAGGACATGGGTGTTTCTAGATGACCTTTGAAGGTTCAATTTGACAAAGTGTGCTTGGAAGATGAGGGAATTCCAAGTCCTAGAAACACACCTGAAACGCATAAGAGATTTGACGGGAAGCCATGCCAAAATTTCTTCTATGAGGTCCTGAGGGAGCTGGGCCATTGCCATCTTAGTTGGGTCACCCAATGTTGTTATTTCAAAACCCTAGCCAGCAAGAAGAACAATACACATACTTTTCAACAAGGACATGTGCGGATTTTGGACAAGCATGGATAACAAAAAAATTAAACCCAAACCTAGAACACTAGAATGCAAAAAGGAAAATTAACAATAAGAAGCAAAAACACATAAATGAACTCACGGGATCAAGATTGACGGAATGAAACCTGATGTTAGTAATGGTGTGATTTCAAGAGTTTGGAGTTCAATCAAGGTTTGACTTTTCTCAAACATAAATTCTAAGGAAAAAGCACTTTGATCGCTTTATCTAGAGAAGCCAAACACTGCTTTGACGATGTCGATGACGGAAGGAAATCTGGTTCAGAGAGATTTGGGATTTGGGAAATAAAAAGAATAATAGAGGAGCGTAGTATTTTAATTACTAACATTAGCATTCATTTGACTGCACTAAGCATTCTAACGTTAGCATTGTCGTGGCAAAGGCTACGGTGGGAAACCATAACAAGTCTCCCATCGTGGAAAATTTAATATGAACCCTAGATTTTCTCAATTTTAATTTGATGGTTCAGAATTTTTTACTTTTTTCTAATTTATTTCATTCCTTTCTCGATATACCATTCCTTCTTTTTTCTCCTCTAAAGAAGCAACAAGAAGAGCTAGCAATGAATCCAAAAACAAAATTGATCAAACCTCTAAAAAATATGGTCTAATCAAAATTACTTGCAAGCTAAAATAAACAAAAAAATCATCATATTTCAAACTCCAAAATGCAAATAGAACAAAAAAAGTTGATTAATTAAACATAAGCATTATCGATTTGAGAACTAATACAATTTGTGAAATAGGGGGAAAATGAAAAAGAAAGAAGGTAAAAATGAAGAAAAAAATCCTTGGTGTTCATTTAAAAGCGACTGTATCTAAAGGTGAAAAATTGGTTTCCAACAATGGTAGACTTGCCATGGTCTCTCATCATTGCCTTCACCTTTACATTACTAGCATTAGCATTCACTGCAAGGACAGGAAAAAAAATACAACTATATTCTTTCAAACAAGAAGTACATACAATCAAATTCATATATTACCTCTGATGTTGGTGGAACTTATCATTGGAAAGAAACATGGGTAGGTGCATTGACTATAATAAATTGAATTTCAGTCACATTATCTACAATAGGCCGTCAAGGTAACTTGCATGAAAAAGAATATAACGAAGTTAAATAAAGGATTTAATAGAAGAATTTTGAAAATTTTAGGGACCAAATGCAGTATATTATTTTTGAAGGACTAAATCCAATAGACAAAAGACAATGTTTGGGGGACTAAAATCATATTTAACCTTGTAATTATTATGATTAAAAATAATAAACGTTTGAGATTAAAATATTAAAAATTCAAATTAAAATTTAATATATCATCAAATTGTCACTACTATTGTTGCCATTGTCATCAATTGTCACGACCATTGCTGTCATGATCGTTGTCGTCGTCACTACCGCCATCGTTGATGATGACAATGATCATAGCAACGATCATACCAGCAAAGGTGGTGACAATCATGGTGATGGTGAAGGGTTAACGCTAATTTAAATATTTTAGGACATGATTTGTTTGACGAATGGTTTAGAGATTTAATGGTTGTATTATTTTTAATTTTGATTTTTAAATATTTTAATCTCAACCACCTATATATATATATATATGTTACTACCATACAAAATAATTAACTTGGTTTAGTGGTTCTACTTGTTACAAATAGCTATAGGGACCAGGGTTAGAATCAACCCCTGCAAGAAGTAAGGAAAGGGAGATAAGTCATGCAGTTAACCTAGTCTGACCATATGTATCCCAATTTGGCCCGATCAATCAATGGTTAAACCAGTAACTTAGTTCGGTTGAACTAGTAAGCTAATTTAGTGAACTTAATTAAACCGAAATTAATTATTTTAAAAAATGAAAATTTTAATGAAAATACAAAAAGAAAATATGATGCTCTCAAAAGTTCAATAAAAAACCTAAAATTTGTTTAGTGGTTCAACTTACAACCAAATTATCATAATTAATTACTAAACTTATGACAATTAATATATTTTTTATATCTTATGTTACTTATACTGATTTGTGTGGTTCAACTACTAATTCATTATGTCGACTAGTGACCCATAAATCCAGGACCTCAACCCTATCAACAATTGATCTGTTTTTAAAACTTGGCTTGTACACTAATGTTGTATTTGGACTTTGGATGGAGAATTTTAACATTCAAAGCAATTAAAATGCATGATATTTGAATTACTTACAATTGAATTTCTTTCATTTTTAAATATTTTGTTCCAACAAAGTAATTTAAATCTCCTGTATTTCAATTTCCTTGTTTAAATAGAGTAGTTCAATTTCCATCAAATGAAAATTTTCACTTTCAAATATTTATTTAATTAAATGTTAAAATCTAATTTTAACTTCACCAAAAATAAAAACAACGACAAAATGTCCACTATGAGGTCTTGAGGGAGTTGGGTCATTGCCATCTTAGTTAGCTCACTCAATATTGTTATTGCCACACCTCATTTTTTGTAAAATTAATCAAAAGGGTTTTTTTTTAATTACAATTGTGTTTTTATTTAAATAAAAATAGAGGTTCAAATGAATAATAAATATGAGTTTTTAGAATAGTGAGTTTCATAAAATAAGAGAGGGGTTTATTTATGTATTTATTATTTATTTAATAGAGAGAAAAGAGTGTTTTTACAATTAATAAAATAAAAAAGAAAAATAGGAATAAGTATTAAGTCATTAGATTTCTCACTATATAAAGATGCGTTTATCCCTGAGAGCAGTTTTGCAAAACATTTTCTACGTTCTCTGCTTATTTTCTCTTATGCTTCAAACAAAACCCTGACAAAGCAACCAGAGGGGGAATCCTAGAGGGCTCTGAAAACACCACCATTGCTAATGGAATACACTTGAATGACTACCTTGAGGTAAGGGATGAGTTACTCAAACTTGGATATTAGAATGAACATGTGTAGGGATCCCTAGAGGATCAATTTTGGATTGTTTTATGAAATTCAATCATGTTCTTATGCTTTTAATCGCGAATTAACTATGTTTGACAGACCAATTAATGTCCCAATGCAATATTGTTGTGTTCTTGTATTGAGTTTGAACCCTAGAAATTAGGATTTTTTTCTTATTAGCGTGAATTGATGAAATTAAATAAGGAGGGATTTACGCTAAGAGGGGGTGAGACATTCTTTTTCTTGCATGATAATTTCTGTTTTTCATTGTTAATTTAGACGTTTGATTGTTAGTTTGTATTGGTCCCCTTTTGATGGTATTTAGGGATTTAAACAAATTTTTTTAACTACACATTTTAATTACTGTGACAATCCGTGCTTCTAAGAATTTTACAAAGTGCAATGACGTTGAGTTATGAAATTTCGAGTCTAATATATATATATATATATATATATATATATATATATATATATATATATATATATATATATATATATATATATATATATATAACGAATTGAATTTGGTGTTGTAGACATTATACAATTGTGTTCCCTTTGACTTATGAACTCCTTGTGCCTTGCCTTTCATCCCATTGGCTTTTACTTATTTAGTGGATTTGTTACCAAACTCTATATCTTGACCCCTTCACGTTAATCATATAGATAGATAAAGGAATATAACCATTGCCTTAATTATATAATAGGAAATCAAAATTCCACAAGTTTTGTTTTTTTTTTTTTAACTATCTAGCTTGTTTAGTTTATTGAATGTTCATGTCATAGAGAATAACTAGTTTCAAAACTTTAATCATGGTGAGGGAAGACGAGTTAAAATTATTTTGAGAATAATCGAGGAGTCGTGTGTTTTGTATAGTTCATAGATAGAGTCTACGTTTTAAAATATTTTTTCGGTTGGACTTAAATCAGGAGGAAGGCCCTTATGTACTTTTTAGAGTCTAGGCCTTGGGGATAAATAAACTCTGTTTGAGTGTTCTTGTAAGCCTATGTTAATCTCATATGATTGGAGCATTTTTGCAAAAAAGTATGATGGTCTGTCTATGATTTCCCTTAGTAAAGACACCTATATGTAGGCCCTATTATGTCTCTTCAAAACAACTTGAAGAAATGTGTCTTTTCAAAAATACTTTCTGAAACTTCTCTATTGGTAATCAATTACACAATTATATTTTTGAAAATCAAACTAAAAATTTCAAACTTTCAAAAAGTCATGTGCATTCTGTCTCTGGTAATCGACTATAGAAGATTACCAGTTCAAAAATATTTTATTTTGAACGGATCAATCTTTCATAAAAATATTTTAAAACAAACTTTGAGGCCAACAACTTATAGCAATCAATATGAGATTCTTTTAAAAATTTGACTAAGGCCTTATCATTTAATGATCTTGTTTGTTTGACCTTGAATCAATCTTAGCTCATCAAGTGAATACTTTGACATCATCAAAACCTGTATATATACTTTCACATTCTCCCCCTTTTTGATGATGACAATCATATGTAGGGGAGGAGTAAAAAAAGAGTATCCATTAATTTGTGTCGTTCACTCGCCCTTAATTTTTCAGTGATTTCTTATTTGAAAAAGTTAAAGATTGGATATATAAAAAATATGTTCAGAATATATTTCCAAATAATTCCAACAAAAAATCCCCTTACCTCTTATCCATCTCTCCCCCTTTAGCATCATCAAAAACAGAGTATAAGCATAACAATACCATACTATATAATACCGTGCATAACAAATACTATGGTAGTACCATACCATTCAGAGAATCGTTCAAACAGAATAATAGTAATTTGAAGGCAACGTAACATAAATTGAAAAGTACCAATGTCTAAACAAATAACCAAAGCCAAGAAGTATGAAATGCTAAGGAACATAGTAACCTAAATTGGGAGATCATGTTTACGAACCCATTGACCGTCTAGATCTTTCCTATAGCCAAAGGATTCAACTGCAGTGGCTCCAATGGCAAATGAACATTTAACCTTGACAAAAGGTTCATTAGCAAGAGGAATGCTGAAGTGCTGCAGAATCAGAGTAACTGGGTGGGGATAAGGGAGAGGTGCATTTACCCGTAATGCCTTATGCATACGGTAGCGAACAAGATGAGCCCAGTCAATTTGGTGGCCAATTTGTAGGGCCTATAACATAATTAAATCTTTCTCCAAGGCTTGAGCAAGGTTTGCGGAATGAGGAAGCAACACTCGACATAGTATTTAATGCATGATATGACATTCAAAGGTAAAGAAACCAACAAGTAAACGACTAGTCATATAAGCATTTTCAACACGGACCATTTTTTGTGTATCATGATTGGAATAAATGGGTTTCCAATCATCAATTAAGGCTCCTTCAAAAGGGACACCCTGACTACTCAATTTTTTGAGAGAATAAAACAAAGATCGGTCAACAATAATGGGTATTTTGTGGACTTTAGAAAATATGACTCCATCACGAATTTCCAAGTTATTATAAAAGACACAAACTAATTTTGAATAATAATGAAATTTCAAAGTCATAAAATCCACTAATTCAGAGTTTTGAAAAACTTGATAGCAGTCAAAGGTTTCTCCCTCAAAGATATCAAAATCAAGCAATATAGGATCAAGAAGGACATGATTGGAAAAGAAAGAGTAATACCTCTAATGTTGCTCATTGGAAGAAAATAGAGTAAGAGAGTGTGGTGAGGAAAAGGATGGATTAGGTGGTGCTGGAGAGTCATCGGAAGCATTGTGGCGGTGTTGGCCTGCAGTGGTAGTGGAGGAGGATGAGCCCTTTCTTTTCTTTGATGATTCTTCCATTTGAGGAATAATCTAGAAATTTTGATCAGTTGGGTTTGTAAAGGATTGAAAAAGAGGAATTTTGCACTTTTTTTGATGGGATTTGGTGAAGAAATGAAGAAGTTATGAGGATTAGAAGACTAGAGAAGGTTTTGAGCCGTTGGAGAGAGAGAGAGAAGATGAGGTTTTGTGCTTAGAGAGAGAGAGAAAAAAAATCTGTATTTATAGTCAGGGATGACTGGTGATCAATTATAGCTCTTTGAAATCGATTACAATCATGCTGAGTAACTGCTTAACTGCTTCTGGTAATCAATTACACCACCTTTGTTCTACGGTAATCGATTACAGGTGTTGATAATCGATTACATATCCTAAAACTTTTAAATATGCAAGAGAACAAAGATCATAGGCAATTAAATTGATTAGGAGTCTAAGTCAAATTGGTCAATAAGTCCTAATTCTCTTCTAATAGTAAATAAGCTTTCTTTTGGCAAAGGTTTTATAAAGATATCAACCAATTGATTCTTTGTGTCAACAAACTCTAATACACAATCCCCCTTTTGAACATGATCTCTAAGGAAGTGATGCCTTATTTCAATATGTTTTGTTCTAGAGTGCAAAATCGGATTTTTGGATAGGTTAATTACACTTGTATTTTCACAACGGATAGCAATATGATCAAGCATTAAGCCATAATTAGAGAATTGTTGTCTCACCCAAAGGATTTGTGCACAACAACTTCTAGTAGAAATATATTTCACTTTTGCAGTGGATAAGATAACACTATTTTGCTTTTTGTTATGCCATGATACTAGTGCAGAACCAATAGAGTGGCAAGTCCCACTAGTGTTTTTTCTATCAGTTTTGCATCCAGCAAAATCAAAATCAGAGTATTCTACTAAGTTGTAAGAAGAATTCTTAGGATACCACAAGCCTAGATTTATAGTGCCTAATAAATATCTCATTATTCTTTTGACGTCACTAAGGTGAGATTCTTTGGTATTGGCTTGATATCTAGCACACATGAAAAGATTGAACATAATATCTGATCTACTTGCTAATAAATAGAGAAGAGATCCGATCATACCTCTATATTTCTTGATATCTACTGATTGACCGGCTTCATCTTTATCCAAGTAGTAAGCAGTGCTCATTGGGGTGGCCATTGGTTTAGCATTTTCCATCCCAAACCTGCTAAGCAATTCTTTGTAATATTTTGCTTGACTAATAAATATTCCATATTTGGTTTGTTTTATTTGTAGTCCAAGAAAGAAATTCAACTCACCCGTCATAGACATTTCAAATTCACTTTGCATATCTTTAGAGAATTCTTTGCACAATGAATCATTAGTAGCACCAATGATTATATCATCGAAATAAATTTGAACTAAGAGAATATCATGCATTTTTCTTTTAATGAAAAGTATGATATCAACCTTTTCACTCGTGAGCCCTTTTCTAAAATAAATTTGATCAATCGTTCATACCAAGCCCTAGGGGCTTGTTTTAAACCATATAGAGCCTTTTTCAATTTAAAAATACGATTGGGCAAATCTAAATTTTCAAATCCAGTAGGTTGATCAACATACACTTCTTCTCTAATAAATCCATTTAAAAATGCACTTTTAACATCCATTTGATAAAGTTTGATACCCATTATTGATGCAAAGGCAAGTAACATTCTTATGGCTTCCAATCTAGCTATTGGAGCATAAGTTTCTTCATAATCTATTCTTTCTTCTTGGTTGTATCCTTTAGCCACTAATCTAGCCTTATTTCTAATGATTATTCCATGTTCATCCAATTTCTTTCAAATTGATTTAATTCTTCTTCCATAGAAAAAAAATCCAATGTTCATCAATTATGGCTTCATTTATGTTTTCAGGTTCAATTAAAGAGACAAAAGTCATTTTATTGCATGCATCTTTAAGAAAGTGTCGAGTTGTTACCCCTTTTGAGATATCACCTATGATATTATCAAGAGGATGATACCTTGAAGTTCTCCACTCCCTTGGAAGACCCACGTTTATTTGATTTTATTTGGATTGAGAATCTGTGCTATTTCCTTCTTCTTTGTTTTTGTGGACTTCTTCATGAAATTGATTATTTTGTTTTTTCATTCCAAACACAACCTTTATGCATAGTAAAATACTAAATGTAAACCTCTTTTCTAGTGGGATAAGGGTGGTAATATGAGTTGAAATTGTTAGGTCAACCCACTTAATATATCAAAAAATAATTAAATGTATTAGGTTATTAAATTCATCAACCTGCCCTACGTAAATTGTTAACTCAGGGGGTTGGAGGCTTGACAACTAACCTTTGTAACCTGTTATGCCTAACCCACTCTATTTTTTTGGAAGTTTACTTTATCAACCAAGAAACTCATCATTTCATAGCATGTCATTCTATCTATTTGTTGGTCAACCCGCCTAGTTATCAAAGGGCTGTATTTCTCTACACACTTTTGTTGGCAGGTCGACTTGTCGACATGATTGACCCACGTTGTCATTCCTATCATGAAAGATTTACCTCTTTGTTAGACTCAACCCTTGTTAGTAATTTTTATCTTTTTAAAGTATTAGGAAATACTAATAGAGAAATATTCTATAAAGATATATTGATGAGTAATTAAAGTTATGAAATAATGCTATAAAACATATTCTTATTGATTCTCGTATATATTAGATATAAAAAAGTATTGATTATTTGTCAAATTTTTACTTTTTTAATTACTTTAATTTTGTTTTATTTTTTCAAGTATTCTACTTTGAAGGAGCAATCCTTTTATAAGCTTAGTGAAACACTAAATATACACCTCTCTTCTAATGGAAATTCAAACATCAATTTGCCACATAATGTAATAGGGTGGTAAAACAGGTTGAATTCATCAAACCAACCCACATAATCCGCCAAAAAATGGCAGAGTATATTACGTGATTAAATTCATCATCCCACCTTGTATAAGTTGTCAACTTAAGGAGTTGGAGGCTAAAGAGCTAACTTGCTCAGTGTTATCAAGACTATACCGATCATGATTCGGTCAGGGAACCAGGTTGATGGGTCAGTGGTTGAATTGAACGTGGGTCGCTAGCCGAACTGGTATATATTAAATATTTAAATTTTATACTAAATATATCATATATAAATTAGTTTTTTCGTATCTATATCATAAAATTTTGTTTGTACCAAGAGCGGTTGGCACAATTGGTAGCGGCTTAGGTCCCTTAACCAAGTGGTCCAAGATTTAAATCCGGGTTTGATCAAAATTACTTGAAAGCTAAAATAAACAAAAAAATCATCATATTTCAAACTCCAAAATGCCAATAAAACAAAAAAATTGAATAATTAAACAAAATTATTAACAAATCGAGAACTAATACAATTTGTGAAATAGGGGGAAAATGAAAAAGAAAGACGGTAAAAATGAAGAAAAAATCCTTGGCGTTCATTTAAAAGCTACTGTATCTAAAGGTGAAAAATTGGTTTCCTACAATGGGAGACTTGCCATGCTCTCCCATCATTGCATTAATCTTTACATTACTAGCATTAATTAGCATTCACCGCAAGGATAGGAAAAAAAATTACAACTATATTATTTCAAACAAGAAGTACATACGATGAAATTCATATGTTACCTCTGATGTTGGTGGAACTTATCATTGGAAAGAAACATTGGTAGGTGCATTGACTATAATAAATTGAAGTTCAGCCACATTGTCTATAACAGGTCATCGAGGTAACTTACATGAAAAAGAAAATAACGAAGTTAAATAAAGGATTTAATAGAAGAATTATGAAAATTTTAGGGACCAAATGCAATGAATTTATTTTTGAAGGACTAAATCCAATAGACAAAAGACAATGTTTGGAAGACTAAAATCATATTTAATCTTATAAATTATTAAAATTAATTCCCTTGATTATGCTTACATAAATATGTGGAAAATTTAATTTAAATGCAGTGCTATAGATACGTTGGTGTGTTCTCCAATTAGATTTAAAATTTTTCCTCGATAATATGTGACAATATTTATTGGTTTTTTGGTTAGGCTAAAATCTAACTCTGTGTTTCCCATTTTGTCCAATCCATAATTTTAATCCCCATTTTAAAATAGAGACCAATTTTTTAAAAAAAATTCAATAATTTTTTCACAAATATGTAAGATATATATACATACATACATACGTGTGTGTGTGTATATATATATATATATATATATATATATATATATATATATATATATATATATATATATATTACTAGAAATATAGTAAATACTTGGCATTCAATATGTAGTGTTTGGGATTCTATATGGATATTTATTGTATCTTTCTTCGACCCTGAGACTATTAGACATATGTTTACAAGTAAATTCTTACTTCTAGAGATGTATATTTGTCGATAAAGTTAAATTTTCCTTTCCAAAACAACGTTTTGTTGCTGTGTTATCTTTTTTTTTTTTAAGCTTAGTGTGGCTGACTGGCTTAGGGAAAATGTTCTCTAGTCTGATGACTTTAGCGTCGACTAGATTCACCTTTTGGTTATATGGTTCTATTTTTTGTAAAAATTTTTTACTTTTTGTTATCAAACTCAAACCAATTATTGACTCACAGGGTACTAAATCACTAGGTCAAGGGTAGATTAAGTGAATTAATGGTTGACTGACATGACTTGGATTATATTAAAAAATACTAAATAATTCATAACACGTAAGATTTTATACATAAATAACACAGAGTCCATATAATTATAATCATATAATAGTATGTATATAGAGAGAGAGCACGAATTTTGTGAGAATACGGGAACAACTAATAACAACCATCGGATCAATATTAAAAATAATAAACCATTGAGATTAAAATATTAAAAATTTCTAATTAAAATTTAAAATATC
The DNA here is from genome assembly GCF_004193775.1 of Glycine soja. Taxonomy (NCBI): domain Eukaryota; kingdom Viridiplantae; phylum Streptophyta; class Magnoliopsida; order Fabales; family Fabaceae; genus Glycine; species Glycine soja. Next base: position 7,643,400 of record NC_041020.1, read on the forward strand.
ATCAAATCTCAAAAAAGTTAACAAAACAACAAATAAAAATATAAACGTCGCAATTATCATTTCCTAAAATATCACAATTGACCCATCACCATCATGATTGTCGTTGTCAACATCATAACCATCGTTGTAGCCCCATTATAATTATTGAACCCATCATTGCCATCCTCAACCGTCACCACCACCATTGTCAACCGCCATCACCTTTGTCAACGTCGCTACCACCACCATGACTACCATTGCAACCCCCACCATGATTGTCGTTGCCACCACCATTGTCATCAGTTGTCACTACCACTGCTGCCATGATCGTTGTCGTCGTCACTACCACAACCGCCAATGACGATGGCGGTCATGGCTGACAATAGCAAAGTTCATACCGACAAAAGCGGTGACAATCATGGTGATGGTGATAGGTTAACGTTGATTTAGATATTTTAGGACGTGATTTGTTTGATAAATCTTTTAGAGATTTAATGGTCATATTATTTTTAATTTTGATTTTTAAATATTTTAATCTCAACCACCTATGTGTGTGTGTGTGTGTGTGTGGCTTTCAAGTTTTTATTTTATTTTCAAGAGAAATTAATTTGTGGCAGCTATTAGTCGTCAAAACCTATTTAATTCTTTTAAAAATTACCAGCCACAAAATAATAATAAAATTATTGCCACATCATCATTTAATGGCTCAGATAGACAATACGGACTAAAACCTTAATGGAAAAAAATGTTCAAAAACCTTGACTGGTCAAAATTTTGTTTAAGGACTAAAACCCGAAATTTGAATAAGTTTGCCTATCAGATAAGTTATGCCTATCAGATTGAGTAAGTTTGTCAAAATTCTGATTGAGTAAGTTTGCCTATCAAATAAGTTATGCTGTTACCCTAGTTTGACCATATATGTCCCAATTTGACCCGAGCAATCAATGGTTAAACCAGTGACCCAGTTCAGTTGAACTAGTGAGCTGATTTGGTTAATCTGATTGAACCAAAATTAATTGTATAAAAAAATGAAAAATTTAATGAAAATACAAAAGAGTGTTTTTATAATTAATAAAATAAACTAGAAAAATAGGAATAAGAATTAAGTCATCAGATTTCTAGCTATATAAAGGAGATTTTATCCATCAGAGCAGTTTTACAAAATATTTTCTACGTTCTCTGCTTATTTTCTCTTACGCTTCAAACAAAACCCTAATAGAGCAATCGGAGGAGGAACCCTAGAGGGCATTGGAAACACCACCATTGCTAATGGAGAACACTTGAATGACTACCTTGAGATAAAGGATGAGTTACTCAAACTTGGGAATTAGAATGAACATGTGTAGGGATCCCTAGAGGATCAATTTTGGGTTGTTTTATGAAATTCAATTATGTTCTTATGCTTTTAATCACGAATTAACTATGTTTGACAGACCAATTAATGTCCCAATGCAAAATTTTAACGAAATTGATGTGCCCTTGTGTTGAGTTGAACTCTAAAAAATGGAGTTTTATCTAATTGGCATGAATTGATGAAATTAAGTAAGGAGAGGTTTAATGTAAGAGGGAGTGAGACATTCTTTTTCTTGCATGATAATTTTTGTTTTCCATTGTTAATTTAGATGTTTGATTGTGAGTTTGTATTGGTCCCCTTTTGATGGTATTTAGGGATTTTAATAAATTGTTTCAACTACACATTTGAATTACTATGACAATCCGTGCTTCTGAGAATTTTACAAAGTGCAATGACGTTGAGTTATAAAATTTCGTGTGTAATGTATATTTTTGTGGGGTGTGTGTATGTGTGTTTACATGTGTGTAACGAATTGAATTTGGTGTTCTAGACGTTATACAATTGTTTTTCCTTTGACTTATGAACTCCTTTTGCCTTGCCTTTCATCCCATTGACTTTTACTTATTTAGTTGATTTGTTACGAAACTCTATACCTTGGCCCCTTCACGTTAATCATATAGACAAATAGAGGAATACAACCATGGCCCTAATTATATGATAAGAAATAAAAATTCCAAGGGTTTAGTTTTTTTAAGTATCTAGCTTGTTTTGTTTATAGAATGTTCATGTCACAGAGAATAGTTTCAAAAATTAATCACTGTGAGGCGCGACGAGTTAAAAATATTTTGAGAACAATTGAGGAGTCGTGGGTTTTTTATAATTCATAGATAGAGTGTGTGCGTTAAAATGTTTTCTAGGTTGGACTTAATCAGGAGGGAGGCCTTCATGTACTCTCCGGAGTCTAGGCCTTGGGGATAAATATATTCGGTTTGAGTGTTCCTCTAAGCCTGTGTTAATCCCATATGGTTGGAGCATTATCGCAAAAATGTGTGACCATAACTGGTATGCCTATGATTTCACTTAGTAAGGAGTGACTTGACTTACCCATTGTGTGACATGTCTTATCATGTACTCCTAAGTGTCCGACGAGGTTTTTCATTGAAAATGGTAGCATATTGCATGTAGACTTGAGTCTAATATATCAGTTGCATAATGCTTGTGTTTGGTTTTTCATTGAGTTGCAAATTGAGACTTGGTGTTGTTTCTGAAGTGTGTGGTCTTGAATGAGTGTGAACGCTTGTGTATGATTTTTGTGAAGTGATGATGATGTATGTATTGAGTTGAATGCTCTTAGTTCTTAATTCATAGGAATGTGATAACTCATTCCCGGTGTGTATTTTTGTTTGGCATTTTATATGGATATTTATTGTATTTTATTCGAACCCAGAGACGATTGGACTTAGTTTTTCAAGTAAATACTTACTACTAGAGGTGTGTATTCCTCAATAAAGTTAAATTTTCCTTTCCAAAACAACTTTATGTTACTGTGTTATCTTTTTTTATAATCAGTGCAATTGACTTAGGAAAAATGTTCTCTAGTAAGATGACTTCAGCATCAGCTGGATTCACGTTTTGGTTATATGGATCTCTTTGTTGTAAGGTTTCTTTACTTTTCTTTTGAATTAAGTATATTTTTAATACTTGAAAATATAATTGAATTTGAGAATAAATACCTATTTTGATCCCTGAAAGTGTAAAATACTGACAAATTGATCCTTAAAAGTTGAAAATTTTGAATTTAGTCTCTACATGTACAAAAAGTGTGACTAATTGGTTCCATCGTTAACTCTCCTCCATATCTGGTTAGTAAGGATCCGTTAAGTGAGAACAAGATAGACTAGTAGAGTATCACATCATTGATGAAGTGATTGTATAGTCGAACACATTAATAGATCATCGCTAACGGCGGGTAGTAAAGTCGAGCAAAAATGTGACAGCGGGTAGTAAAATAAAGATGTGACTTATTTTACCGGTAGTAAAAGTTATTCAAGCCATTTTATTTAGTTTGTTGCTAAATTTCATGTTTTGTTGCTCTATCTTTTCAAACCACAAGTTTAGCCTCACTATTTTTTTAATTCAGTCATCCATCTCCCACTTTAAAAAAAATCATGATTTTAGCTTCCTGATTTTTTAATTGAGAAATTTCGTCTTTCACTTTAAAAAAATTCATATCTTTAATTCTTATGACCAAATTCAATCGCTGAATGACACACGAACTAAATAATTACAAAAAATCTACGACATGTGTCAACAAAATGTACATAGTTAACTTTAGATATTGGTTACGTGAATTAAAATCGCAGATTGTTTAAAAGTGAAACGAAATGTCTCAATTTAAAAATTAGAGGAGTAAAATCATGATAAAGAGATAAAATTTACATTTTAGCCTACATTTTAGGTTTCCAACATAATATTTTCCCTAAAAAATAAGATTCTACTGCAAGAGAAAATTATGAGGATTTAAAGGAGATGAGAACAAAGTATGAGCCAGGAAAAGATAATGCAGCCAAAACCAAAGCATACACACAATTAGCAATAGCCAATAGAACCATCCAGCAAAGTAAGGAACAACCCAAAATATCCACACAATCTGTCATGTGCATACAATAAATGGTAAGATTCTGAAAACACTTACATAATTTAGCATAAACTCATATAAGCAAACGTACAGTACCTTAATTTCCATATGGCAACACCAAGCTTTGAATATAATCATGGGAGGACATTGGCACTTGGTTGTTGAAATCTTGAGTATAGACTATTCTATTATCTTTCTTATTATAGAGAATAAATTTTAAAGATATATAATTTGCCAGCAACAGGACATCACCTTTTTCAGAGATGCACAGAGGCTTCAGTATTACACAGGGCAGAGGGGCTTGAAGAAGCTCAAGAGTTACATTCAACAATTGAGTCCAAGAATTTTCAACTCCAAATTCCCTCATTAGCCAAACAACAAAATGGGTTCTCCGGTGAACATGAGAAAGACACAAGCAGCCCTTCAATACCCCAAGTTCAGGGCCACAGGGAACTTGAGAAAGACCATTCGGCATCAGCAAATATTTGAATGTCTCCTTGTTTAGATCATATGAAAAAATTACTAATTGATCGACGGTGACAGTTTCCCATTCGTAATCAAAACCCAACTTGCGAATTGCGAACCAGTTAACAGTGCCACTCACAGGTTGTCCACATTTTTCTCCCAAAATGGGGAATGCCGGACAAGTTAAAACCTTTCTCCAATGAGTGTCACCTAAGCGGTGAACTCTCACCTCCCAATTTTGTGACTTAATATTCGAAAGGACTAACACCACCTTGTAAGTGTCACTCCGATCATCATAAGCAAACCCACACTTCACTTGATACCACCAAAGTTTATAATTGCATGAGCGAAGACATAAGTGTGGTGAATCTTCAGACATGATCCTTGTGGCCAGGTTACAAAACCAGACCCGGTATTCACTGAATTCACCTCTAGCAACCAAATTAATCAAGCAAACCAACCCATTGCAGGAACCTATAAATAAGTATCTGTTGTCTAGCTGGTGGCAACCATTGTCAACAGTGGATGATGGGTTCTCAAGTAAACTACATATAGAGCATGGGGCGATGCCTGGGAGATCCCTCATATCTTCAAACACAGTATTAATTTGACACCTTAATAGGACATGGGTGTTTCTAGATGACCTTTGAAGGTTCAATTTGACAAAGTGTGCTCGGAAGATGAGGGAATTCCAAGTCCTAGAAACACACCTGAAACGCATAAGAGATTTGACGGGAAGCCATGCCAAAATTTCTTCTATGAGGTCCTGAGGGAGCTGGGCCATTGCCATCTTAGTTGGGTCACCCAATGTTGTTATTTCAAAACCCTAGCCAGCAAGAATAACAATACACATACTTTTCAACAAGGACATGTGCGGATTTTGGACAAGCATGGATAACAAAAAAATTAAACCCAAACCTAGAACACTAGAATGCAAAAAGGAAAATTAACAATAAGAAGCAAAAACACATAAATGAACTCACGGGATCAAGATTGACGGAATGAAACCTGATGTTAGTAATGGTGTGATTTCAAGAGTTTGGAGTTCAATCAAGGTTTGACTTGTTGGACCTTGTGGCCTCAGATATCTTAAGAAGGGGGGGTTGAATTAAGATAACAAGAACTATTCCCCAATTTAAATCTTGCTCTCTCTCTTTAGATTAACAATGCATCCTTAACATGAATTACTCAAAAGATAATTCAGAATAAACTTCTTTAAAGGCAAAAGATAAATAGCAATAAATAAAAGAAGTTTAAGGGAAGAGAGAAATGCAAACTTGATTTATACTGGTTCGGTCACTTCCTGTGCCTACGTCCAGTACTCAAGCAACCCACTTGAGATTTTCCACTCTCTTTGTAAAATCCTTTTACAAAGTCTGAATCACACAGGGACAACCCTTCCCTTGTGTTCAGGAATCCTTTACAACAAGAGACCCTCGGTCTCTTAACCCCTTTTTAGAAGTAAAAGAAAAGAAGAAGAAATCTCTCTTGAAAGAGACAGATTGTACAATGAAGATCAATCACAATTCCTTATTTGAATATGCAAGTGTTTGACCAAGGAATCTTTGAGAGGATAAGACATTTTGGGCAATCAAAAACTCTCTCTTTATTCGTGTTTCCAAGTCACATATATATAGACCTTTGATGGCCATTCATAAAACATTTGAATAGATGTGACCCTTGAAAGTTATTTTCTGAAAATCTCCTCTGGTAATCGATTACAATAGTTGTGTAATCGATTACAGGCTTTAATATTTGAATTAAAACGTTTATTAACTGCTGGTAATCGATTACCAATATGGTGTAATCGATTACACAGTCTAAAATTTGAATTCAAATATTTAGTAGCTGTTGTAAAGCATTTTTGGCCACTGGTAATCGATTACATCCTCTGGTAATCGATTACCAGAGAGTAAATCTCTTGAAAAACACTTTTTAACATGCATTACTTGGCCAAACCTTTTGCTATATCAATTAGGAATTTCCTTCCTAATGTACTAGTGATCATCTTGATGTTGTGGCTTGTATTCTTGAATCATTTGCATCATTTGCTTTTCTTCATCATGATCATCATCAAAACACCAAAGGCATTTGCATCTACAATCTCCCCCTTTTTGATGATGACAATACAATACCTGAGATCAAGATTCAAGCAAGCAACAACCAATTGTGTATAGATGAAATGTGCGTTTACTCCCCCTATATTTCGGAATTTATGATCACTTTTATCACTTGATTTCTAAGCTCTTTGATCATCATCAAAACACCAAAGAAATTCTACAATCTCCCCCTTTTTGATGATGACAATCCCTGAAATCAAGACAAACCATATACAAGATGATAGCATGTTCAAACAGCCCTTACTCCCCCTATCTTTTGGCATGTATGCCTATGCCTAGCTTTAATGAGTAGTTAATTGATTTCTAACCCAAGTTCTCTCAAGTTCTCTCCCCCTTTGGCAACATCAAAAAGAACTATACAACACAATCAAAAACCAAACACAATAAATATCCAAACAATGCCATTCATGAAGCCAAAATAAAACCATACATTTGCATAATCAACTAAAGCAATGTCTAGAAATATAATTATAGTGGAAGACTACGATAACTAGATTAATAAAAAGCCAAATACACGGCGTTAAAACAGAGTACTAATAATACTTAATGACTAATAAGACTTAGTCTTAATAATAACTTATAAGCTAAGAGGATGATGGAGGCGGTGGTGGTGGATCAAAGCAAGTACGGATGAAGGAGACATCTTCTTCAACTTTGGTGATCCTTGATTCCATGGCATCAAACCGCATGTCGACTTGCAATTCCATATTATCAAACTTGTCACCAGCAAAAGTTTGAAGACCATCGAACTTTTCTAAAAGCTTTCGAAGAAGAGAGGAATTTTCTTCAACTGGTTGGTTGCCTTCATCATCAGCGGGTGGAGCACCCTTTTTGACCCAAGAGCCATCAAGCTCTTTGCGGTAACCAAAAGAAGCAATCACAGCAGCACCAATTAAAAAGGATCTCTTGATTGGAACGTAAGGTTCAGAATCAAGAGGAATTTGAAAATGGTGGAAAAAGAGAGTGACAAGCTGTGGATATGGTAGTGGAGCATTTAATCGCAATGCCTTATGCATGCGATATCTGACTAAGTGTGCCCAGTCAAGTTGACGCCCTGTATGAAAGGCCCACATGATAATTAGATCTTCCTCAGAAACCTGGGCAAGGTTGGAAGACCGTGGAAGCAAAATACGCACAATTAAATAGTGAAGGATGCGGCTTTCAAAAGCCAATGACCCGGCAAGAAGACGTCCGGTCATATCCGCATTGTTGGTGCAAACCAACTGGCGGGCATCATGGGCAGAGAAATCAAATTTCCAGTCGTCATTCAGTGTACCTTCAAATGGTACACCGTCACTGGGTAATTTGGTTAAGTCATGGAAAAGGGACTGGTCAATGACCATTTTTATCCCAAAAATTTCAGAAATTAGAGTGCTGTCCTGAATTTCAAGATTACAATAAAAAGCTTTAACCAATTCAGGATAAATAGGCAATTGTAATGACATAAAAGGTAGAAGACCTAAGTTCTGAAAGGCTTGAATGCAATCAAAGGTTTCAGCAGAAAAGAATTCCATATCAATAAACTTAGGGTCGATAATGGAACGAGATGAGAAAAGATTGGAGTACCGTTTCTGCTGTTCATCGGAAGAAAACACTGGGGAAGAAGACAATGATGGTGGAATTGGTGCTGTGGATGCGCTAGTGGCTCCGGAACGATGAGCTCTTGAAGCCGAAGCATAGACGGAAGAACCCTTTCGTTTCTTTGACGATTCTGCCATTTGAAGGAGTGTTTGCAGATTTTAATCGGTGAAAGCAAAAGAGAAATGAAAAAAGAAGAAGATCGCAATTTACGGGAGTTGATTTGATGGAGAAATGAGTGAGATATGAAGATTTGGAGGTTTGGGAATGGAAGAACGTCGTGAGAGAAAAGGGGCTGCGCAGGGATTTCTGGAAAATGTGATATTTATAGATGAGGACGCGTTGTAATCGATTACAAGGCTTGGTAATCGACTACAAGAGTAATAAGCCTTCTGGTAATCGATTACAGGATGTTGTAATCGATTACAGGCTGCCTGTTCTTGTGTAATCGATTACACTATATGGTAATCGATTACCAGACCATAAACTAGACTAGTTCCTCTAAAATAACCTATGTTTATGCTAAATACATCTAACACTATCAATCATCATCACTAATATGTATTTAATTCATTCAACCAAGTATTAATCAAACAATTAACACACACCAATCAAATATAATCAAATATTTACAATTAAACACAATCAAACAAAAGCAATCATCAAAACATAATCAAAGACAACAATCAACATAACTATCAATTAAAAACATTAATGACAATCAAATACTTAAGGAGTAAACAAGCATCAAAAAACTCAATCAAAAGTTAACAATCATGGACAAGAATCATCAAAGTAATCAATCAATGACAAGTAACCTGTTGGATAAACTTTGATGTATGCCATGTGTTTGGAGAAATTGTTATCAATGTATCGTTTTTGCTCTTCTCCGTTTTCATAGTCTTTCATCATGATACCCAGATTTATGATTTTATTTTTGTGAATCACTTGAAGAAATTTTTTTTTTTTTTTTTTTTTCTTCCCAAGTGATCTATGCTTTCTTTTCTTTCTTTTCTTTGAGATTCCTCTTGTCGGATTTTTCAATTCTTCTTTCAAAGACAAGATAATCGGATCTCATGTGCCAAGGTTGATTACTTTCATAGCATGATGGGGCTAAGGAAGAGTCTTCTTCTTTTCTTCTTTGTATTGATGTTTGATTTTCTTTTATTTCTTTTGTTTCTCAGAAATTTATTGAACCTTTTCACAAAGAGTCTGAAATCATCATCATCTTCTTCTATTTCAGTCAAGTCCTCTTTGTCACTTTCTTCTTGAATAAAAGATGATGAGGTTCTGAGTGTTATTCCTTTTCTCTTTATATCATTCTCTTCATGGTGATGAAGTCTCATAAGTTCCATTTCATGTTGTTGAAGTTTTCCAAAGAGAGTGGCAAGAGACATATTAGTGAGATTTCTTGATTCTGCAATTGCTGTTACTTTTGGTTGCCATTGCCTGCTTAAACATCTCAACACTTTGTTAATCAGATCTTCATTAGGAAATATTTTTCCCAAAGATGCAAGATGATTAACTATACAAGTAAATCTCTTCTGCATATCTTCTATGGTCTCATATTGAAACATTCTGAACATTTCATATTCATGTATAAGAGTGTTTATTCTAGATCTCTTGACATCGGTTGTGCCTTCATAGGTTACTTGCAAAGTATCCCACATTTCTTTTGCATTTTTACAATTTGAGACTCTAAAAAATTCATCCATGCCTAATGCAGAAGTGATTATATTTTTGGCCTTTAAATTGTATTGAACCTTTCTTCTTTCATCATCATTCCATTCTTCTCTTGGTTTTTCTATAATTACATTTCCCACTACCTTTGTAGGAATAAAAGGACCAACTTCAATGGCATCCCATATATTTAAATCTATGGCTTCAATAAGAATCTGCATTCGGGTTTTCCAATAGTGATAACCCTCGCCATTGAACATAAAAGGCCTATTAATAGAATTTCCCTCAAGAAATGGAAAGTTGGATGAGGCCATATCTATTCTTGAAGTTTTTAAACTTTATACAAGAATCCCGCTCTGATACCACTTGTTGGACCTTGTGGCCTCAGATATCTTAAGAAGGGGGGGTTGAATTAAGATAACAAGAACTATTCCCCAATTTAAATCTTGCTCTCTCTCTTTAGATTAACAATGCATCCTTAACATGAATTACTCAAAAGATAATTCAGAATAAACTTCTTTAAAGGCAAAAGATAAATAGCAATAAATAAAAGAAGTTTAAGGGAAGAGAGAAATGCAAACTTGATTTATACTGGTTCGGTCACTTCCTGTGCCTACGTCCAGTACTCAAGCAACCCACTTGAGATTTTCCACTCTCTTTGTAAAATCCTTTTACAAAGTCTGAATCACACAGGGACAACCCTTCCCTTGTGTTCAGGAATCCTTTACAACAAGAGACCCTCGGTCTCTTAACCCCTTTTTAGAAGTAAAAGAAAAGAAGAAGAAATCTCTCTTGAAAGAGACAGATTGTACAATGAAGATCAATCACAATTCCTTATTTGAATATGCAAGTGTTTGACCAAGGAATCTTTGAGAGGATAAGACATTTTGGGCAATCAAAAACTCTCTCTTTATTCGTGTTTCCAAGTCACATATATATAGACCTTTGATGGCCATTCATAAAACATTTGAATAGATGTGACCCTTGAAAGTTATTTTCTGAAAATCTCCTCTGGTAATCGATTACAATAGTTGTGTAATCGATTACAGGCTTTAATATTTGAATTAAAACGTTTATTAACTGCTGGTAATCGATTACCAATATGGTGTAATCGATTACACAGTCTAAAATTTGAATTCAAATATTTAGTAGCTGTTGTAAAGCATTTTTGGCCACTGGTAATCGATTACATCCTCTGGTAATCGATTACCAGAGAGTAAATCTCTTGAAAAACACTTTTTAACATGCATTACTTGGCCAAACCTTTTGCTATATCAATTAGGAATTTCCTTCCTAATGTACTAGTGATCATCTTGATGTTGTGGCTTGTATTCTTGAATCATTTGCATCATTTGCTTTTCTTCATCATGATCATCATCAAAACACCAAAGGCATTTGCATCTACATGACTTTTCTCAAACATAAATTCTAAGGAAAAAGCACTTTGATCGCTTTATCTAGAGAAGCCAAACACTGCTTTGACGATGTCGATGACGGAAGGAAATCTGGTTCAGAGAGATTTGGGATTTGGGAAATAAAAAGAATAATAGAGGAGCGTAGTATTTTAATTACTAACATTAGCATTCATTTGACTGCACTAAGCATTCTAACGTTAGCATTGTCGTGGCAAAGGCTACGGTGGGAAACCATAACAAGTCTCCCATCGTGGAAAATTTAATATGAACCCTAGATTTTCTCAATTTTAATTTGATGGTTCAGAATTTTTTACTTTTTTCTAATTTATTTCATTCCTTTCTCGATATACCATTCCTTCTTTTTTCTCCTCTAAAGAAGCAACAAGAAGAGCTAGCAATGAATCCAAAAACAAAATTGATCAAACCTCTAAAAAATATGGTCTAATCAAAATTACTTGCAAGCTAAAATAAACAAAAAAATCATCATATTTCAAACTCCAAAATGCAAATAGAACAAAAAAAGTTGATTAATTAAACAAAAGCATTATAGATTCGAGAACTAATACAATTTGTGAAATAGGGGGAAAATGAAAAAGAAAGAAGGTAAAAATGAAGAAAAAATCATTGGCGTTCATTTAAAAGCGACTGTATCTAAAGGTGAAAAATTGGTTTCCAACAATGGTAGACTTGCCATGGTCTCTCATCATTGCCTTCACCTTTACATTACTAGCATTAGCATTCACTGCAAGGACAGGAAAAAAAATACAACTATATTCTTTCAAACAAGAAGTACATACAATCAAATTCATATATTACCTCTGATGTTGGTGGAACTTATCATTGGAAAGAAACATGGGTAGGTGCATTGACTATAATAAATTGAATTTCAGTCACATTATCTACAATAGGCCGTCAAGGTAACTTGCATGAAAAAGAATATAACGAAGTTAAATAAAGGATTTAATAGAAGAATTTTGAAAATTTTAGGGACCAAATGCAGTGAATTATTTTTGAAGGACTAAATCCAATATATAAAAGACAATGTTTGGAGGACTAAAATCATATTTAACGAGTGAATAGGCAATTTAGTCCCTGAGATTGTAACCAGTTTGCATATTAGTCCTTAACTTAAATTTTAATTCAAAATAGTCCTTATCTTTACATCCGTTATGCAAATAAGTCCTTGCTGTTAAAATCTAATTTATTCCGTTAGTCAAATGTCTATTTGGCACACCTCAGTCCACGTAAGCAACCCAATGTGGCAAGTTTGAGTCCAATGTGGCAAGGACTAAATTGAAAATCTAAAGAAACACAAATTTTCTTTCTTTTGAAGCCATAGTTCTCTCTCTGTGCTTCTCGATCTTCGTTCGCGCTCAACCCTTCTTCTGACTTGCTCAACTGGGGACCTTGGGGTGTGAGCTGGAGAATGAAGAGTTTGTGCCGCCGGAGAAGCCGGTGATGATGTCACGGAGGAGTGAAATTGAGAATGGGGAGATTGCCGGTGAGAGATGGAAGAAAGGGGAGGCGGAGAGGATAAGTAAGTATCAGCTGCAAGAAATATACATTACTGTTTACAGATATAATTGGCGAAAAGAAAAATTGGACTCTCATGGAAATACTCAAAAGTGTGGAAAATGCAAATAGTAAGTCACACTTCTGGAACTTGCTGCAGAATCATTACCCCACTCTTTCAAACACGGTATAAATAGGGTAAGCTTCCTTCATGGCATCAAAATCGGCATCCAAAATATATTATTTGAAGCAATTCATGGAGAAATAGAATTCAAAATATTAAGAACAACAATTACATATGGGTCAGGCGAAAAAGAGGAATTTGCAAGCTGTTCATCAGGAGGGCTTCCATCAAATGAGACAGCATGTGCAGCCCCGGCTAAGTAGCAAGCAGAAGAAGAGGCTGAGAAATTCTTGAGCCATGATCCATGCAGCAAACTCGAATCCCGGATCCTCCTATTAGCATCAAAAGTAGAACACCCAAAACTCAAAGGACCATACAATGGTTGTAGTCTCCTTAGATTCACACTACCCCTCAAGCAACCTACAGCAGGCTTTGTGAAGTCTCGCACACTACCACGACCTGAGATTAAGCCATAAGCATAAACATCTCCCAGCATAGCATTGGAATGTGAGGCAGTAATCATTGATTTTGTGTGAAGTGTGTGACTTGAAGTGAGCGAACAAAGAGGCAAAGCTGAACTTCTGTACAAGGATGTCGGCACTCCTTGTTGCCTTGTTATTGCTTCCCGAATGCGACAGTAAATGGTTGCATTCAGCCTTGAGAGAATGCCAGGCATGATCTTATTCCCCTATGCAAAAATACCCTTAATTCAGTTTCCCGATTAAGAATAATGTGAAACCACGGGTGTGATTTGAATTAACAAAACTCATTCCTTTTTTACCCCCACCAAACCTTGCTTCAAGAGTAATGAACCGCACTCATAATCTGAAATGTTGAAATTTGAACAAATATTATTCGAAGTTTCTAACTTCATGAAAACAAACACCCCACCAGATGCAAAGAGCAAGTACTAAATAATTGATATAATCATTTGTGAGAGAAACCCCCAAAATGTTTTGACTTGGGAAATATCTTTTTATTGAGAAGCAAATGTACTGGGACTGTATCAATTTTGCATCAGTCAATAATGGATTTCATCAACCTGTTCAATACTACTTAGGCACTATCTTATATTTTAAAAAAAATTGAATATGTCAAAGCCAATTAAAAAAAAATGAAGCAGTTTAAAGTTAAACAGGGCACTCAGAAAAAAGTTTAGGCATGAATTCCAATGTGGTCCCACCGTAAATTAATACCAGCAAGAAAAAGAAGATGGATTCTAATGTTCTATGGCGTACTTGTTGAAGGAGGAGTTTCCTGTTGAAAGAGCAACAACAAGAACAAAATGCGGCGGTGAATGAAACACAGGAGGCTTGTAACGTCAATGAAATTTTTTACTCAGGAGGCTTGTAATCTAGAGATGCTCAAACAAGACGATGGTCAATTAAGAAATCTGAAAGTGGTTACAACAGGATGGAACAATTTCTTGCTTCAAGATTGAGGGAAATTATGAAGGCAAACTCCTGCGACTTTTTTATGCCCAAGGTACACCAATAGGTTCTGCAAAAGGGTTTGGGTTGGGGTTTTGGTTTGCAATTCCACTGGAGGAGGGCAGAGGGGGGTTTGGGTTTTTTGGGGGTTAGGGTTTTGGAGGGGAAGAGGGGAGAATGGGGGTGGAGGAGGAATGCGGAGTTGAGGGTGGTGGTGGCACCGGGAAGAAGATGAAGAGATGACATTAGGAAGGGGAGAGAGGGAGAGGGAGAGGGAGAAGAAGAAGATGAAGGATGACGAAGAAGAAGCACAGTGGTTGAGTGAAGGATGACGAAGAAGAAGCACAGTGAAGAAGAAGGACTATTTTACAATACTACCAATAATACTGCCACGTTAGTTAGCCTACGTGGCATTATAATTGCCAACAATACATCTCATTAACGACGTTAACTTCGAATGTAACGGTAAGGACTTATTTGCATAACGAATGTAAAGATAGGGACTATTTTGAATTAAAATTTAAGTTAAGGACTAATATGCAAACTGGTTACAATCTCAGGGACTAAATTGCCTATTCACTCCATATTTAACCTTGTAATTATTATGATTAAAAATAATAAACGTGTGAGATTAAAATATTAAAAATTCAAATTAAAATTTACTATATCATCAAATTGTCACTACCATTGCTGCCATTGTCATCAATTGTCATCAATTGTCACTACCATTGCTGCCATGATCGTTGTCGTCTTCACTAGCGCCATCTTTGATGATGACGATGATCATGGCGGTGGAGGTGGTGAATATAGCAACGATCATACCAGCAAAGGTGGTGACAATCATGGTGATGGTGATGGGTTAACGCTAATTTAAATATTTTAGGACATGATTTGTATGACGAATGGTTTAGAGATTTAATGGTTGTATTATTTTTAATTTTGATTTTTAAATATTTTAATGTCAACCACCTATATATATATATATGTTACTACCATACAAAATAATTAACTTGGTTTAGTTGTTCTACGTGTTACAAATAGCTATAGGGACCAGGGTTAGAATCAACCCTTGCAAGAAGTAAGGAAAGGGAGATAAGTCATGCAGTTAACCAAGTCTGATCATATGTGTCCCAATTTGGTCCGATCAATCAATGGTTAAACCAGTAACCTAGTTCGGTTGAACTAGTAAGCTAATTTAGTGAACCTAATTAAACCAAAATTAATTAGTTTAAAAAATGAAAAATTTAATGAAAATACAAAACGAAAATATGATGCTCTCAAAAGTTCAATAAAAAACCTAAAATTTGTTTAGTGGTTCAACTTACAACCAAATTATCATAATTAATTACTAAACTTATGACAAATAATATATTTTTTATATCTTATGTTACTTATACTGATTTGTGTGGTTCAACTACTAATTCATTATGTCGACTAGTGACCCATAAATCCAGGACCTCAACCCTATCAACGATTGATCTGTTTTTAAAACTTGGTTTGTAGACTAATGTTGTATTTGGACTTTGGATGGAGAATTTTAACATTCAAAGCAATTAAAATGCATGATATTTGAATTACTTACAATTGAATTTCTTTCATTTTTAAATATTTTGTTCCAACAAAGTAATTTAAATTTCATGTATTTCAATTTCCTTGTTTAAATAGAGTAGTTCAATTTCCATCAAATGAAAATTTTCACTTTCAAATATTTATTTAATTAAATTTTAAAATCTAATTTTAACTTCACCAAAAATAAAAACAACGACAAAATGTCCGCTATGAGGTCTTGAGGGAGTTGGGTAATTGTCATCTTAGTTAGCTCACTCAATGTTGTTATTGCCACACCTCATTTTTTGTAAAATTAATCAAAAGGGTTTTTTTTTAATTACAATTGTGTTTTTATTTAAATAAAAATAGAGGTTCGAATGAATAATAAATATGAGTTTTTAGAATAGTGAGTTTCAGAAAATAAGAGAGGGGTGTCTTTATCTATTTATTATTTATTTAAAAGAGAGAAAATAGTGTTTTTACAATTAATAAAATAAACAAGAAAAAAAGGAATAAGAATTAAGTCATTAGATTTCTCACTATATAAAGATGCTTTAATCCTTGAGAGCAGTTTTGCAAAACATTTTCTATGTTCTCTGCTTATTTTCTCTTATGCTTCAAACAAAACCCTAACAAAGCAACCAGAGGGGGAATCCTAGAGGGCACTGAAAACACCACCATTGCTAATGGAATACACTTGAATGACTACCTTGAGGTAAGGGATGAGTTACTCAAACTTGGAGATTAGAATGAACATGTGTAGGGATCCCTAGAGGATCAATTTTGGGTTGTTTAATGAAATTCAATCATGTTCTTATGCTTCTAATCGCGAATTAACTATGTTTGACAGACCAATTAATGTCCTAATGCAAAATTGTTGTGAAATTGATGTGTTCTTGTGTTGAGTTTAAACCCTAGAAATTAAGATTTTTTTCTAATTAGCGTGAATTGATGAAATTAAATAAGGATGGATTTACGCTAAGAGGGGGTGAGACATTCTTTTTCTTGCATGACAATTTCTGTTTTTCATTGTTAATTTAGACGTTTGATTGTTAGTTTGTATTGGTCCCCTTTTGATGGTATTTAGGGATTTAAACAAATTTTTTTAACTACACATTTTAATTACTGTGACAATCCATGCTTTTAAGAATTTTACAAAGTGCAATGACGCTGAGTTATGAATTTGGTGTTGTAGACATTATACAATTATGTTCCCTTTGACTTATGAACTCCTTGTGCCTTGCCTTTCATCCCATTGGCTTTTACTTATTTAGTTGATTTGTTACCAAACTCTATATCTTGACCCTTTCACGTTAATCATATAGATAGATAAAGGAATATAACCATTGCCTTAATTATATAATAGGAAATCAAAATTCCACAAGTTTTGTTTTTTTTTAACTATCTGGCTTGTTTTGTTTATTGAATGTTCATGTCATAGAGAATAACTAGTTTCAAAACTTTAATCATTGTGAGGGAAGACGAGTTAAAATTATTTTGAGAATAATCGAGGAGTCGTGTGTTTTGTATAGTTCATAGATAGAGTCTACGTTTTAAAATATTTTTTCGGTTGGACTTAAATCAGGAGGAAGGCCCTTATGTACTTTTTAGAGTCACTATTAGAAAATACACTTTCAACATCGGTTATTTAGAACATTCTACATCGGTTCTAAAACCGATGTTGAAAGTGCCGATGTTGAATGTATCAATGTTAACATCGGTTTTGGAGAACCGATGTTAACATGTATATGACAACATCGGTTCTCTAAATACCCGATGTTAAACACATTGAACAACAACAAAAAAACTGTACGCTTGATGAACATTGACATCGGTTTTCCAGTAAAACCGATGTTAATATATTCCATTAACATCGGTTTTGAAAATCAATGTTAACGTTGATGATGCATACACTTATTTGATATAGTTCTTTGTGTATAACATCGGTTATGTGTACATAACCGATGTTAATATTCAAATGTTCACATCGGTTATTTATAACTAACCGATCTTAATGTACAAGAGTTGGCATTGGTTATCTACAGATAACCGATGTTAAAATACAAACGCTGACATCGGTTATACATAAATAACCGATGTTAATATACATACGTTAACATCGGTTTTCTATTACAACCGATGTTAAGGTTCATATCTACATCAGTTTTGTAAATAACCGATGTTGTTTATGATATTAACATCGATTTTTGTTAATAACCGATATTGTTTTCAAGTATATTTTTTTATATATACTTTCTGTTTTTACAGTAAACCCAAAATTGTACCTGTAAAATGAAATTTTAGGCCCAATTCACAGGAAATAAACATTTTATTCTACTTTCAAGCAGTTTTAATGATAATAAACATCAAATAATTGATTTATCATAAAGAACAATCATCAAATGAATTCAATGTTCATGTTACATAGAAAATGTAAAAAATGTTAAACCAAAGTAAATTAAAACAAAAGATAATGTCCCTAAATCCTAGGCCTGATCTCTCTGGCTCCAATGGTCTAGGATCGTTAAAATACTGCATGATAAAATAAATCATAATAAATTAATAATGTAATACAAATTATAAATAAATCGATTTTGTTTGAAATAAACTTACCGCTTCCCAATTATTCCTAAAAGTTCCTATAATGATGGTGGACATCCAGTGCATCACATAGTAGCCGCACTCAGTACTTCCTTTTTGTCTATTACACTAAATACATAATGAAATTTGGATATTAATTAAACAACTAGTGTACAGACACATAAAGAAATATATATAAGTGGAAGTTTTATGTAAATGACGTACCTTGACGACAATCCACCTAGCAGAAGCCTTTGATTTAGGTTGTGGTGCATCATCAAGACCCTTGATAGCACTGTTCCATATGAGTAACAATTAAAAACTGGTGTTGTACGTTGAGGTATTAGAATGCAAATGTATTGAAAAGAACACTAACCTATTAATTAATAATCCCCTTAAGGTAGTTGTCTGGCCTGTTATGCAATGAACAAAACCAGACAACTAGGTGTTCCTTGGGCAGGATGACCACCACCTACCAGTGTCCGCTGCAGTGGAACCTATAATGGGTTAGTACATTAGTAAACATTAATTAAATTTAGTTATTTTGTGACTTACCCATTTAGGTAGGCTCCAAGATAGACATCGCGTTGTGAACTCTGCATCCAACTCTTTATGTAACTTTCAGACTCAAACTGCGATTGCCCAGACCTCTAAATGGACTGTGGCTCGAGGAATCCATAGATATCAGAATTCCCCACTCGCATACATGTTTCAGTGAGATGCTTGTTTATGTTAAGTCAAAGTTAAATATTTATGAATTGAAAGCCATAACTTAGGTAATTAAAAGCCTTTTATATAAAGACTTACAAAATCCATAACTGTAACACTGATATGCTGAGACATTGACCACCGTGTGCGATTTCAGAGAGGTATTCGTGCTTTATGTAGAGGGGAAAATCTGGATTAAAGACCCCGAACACGGTGGCATCCCATCTAACCTGATAAGGCCTCAAGAAAAGCTCTAGGATGATCAATGTCATCAGATAAAGCGGATCATCGACCTCCGGATCGGGCTTCGGAGGTGGTTTTGCCGGAGACACAGCTACCTGTTCATGAAACAAAGTTAAATAGCCTAATTTGAGGCAAGCTTAATGAATTAATTTAAAAAGAATAAACATATAGTAAGGACAATAAGTACCTGCTGTCATAAAGACTTGACCAGATGTGTCGGCCAAGCAAGGAACGTGTGAAGTGCCTGCCCCACTAAGGAAACCTCATCAGTGGGTACAGGAACTGGAGCATCTGCATCTGTAACCTCCTCCACACTCACCTTTACTTGGCCAAGCAACAAAGGAGTGTTATGAACAACAGTGGATCCCTCATAAACTCTCCCCATGGCAACCAGGCGGGTAGGATCTGCTTCTATGTACAAGCCGCACCTGTCTGAGTCACCCGTCTCAGGATCGTTTCCTGAGGGATCAACACAATTCCCCTTTGTGCTCACTCGAGGACCTGAGGGACCAACCAGAGGCTCAGGAGGCACTGCAAGTCCCTGAGATTGCATCTGCGACTAAAGCTGGCTGAAGGATGCCATGACCTGCCTTGGCACTTTCTCTATGATGGACTTCTCTAGCTGGTCCCTGATCTACTGGGTCAGCTACTGTAATTCGTCAGGAGGCAGGGAGGAAGCACTACGAGACGTCCGTGGAGCCGATCCAAAGTATTGTTTGATGGTGACACCGGCTCCAGCAGCACGGACACGTCCAGGGTGCTCTGGACGTCCAATAGCAGCGGCGAGAACATCCTGACGTCCATGGGGGACGAACGATCCCTGTGTGGCCTGCTCCTCAAACGAATCCTGTACAGAAAACACACAGTGGTACATGGCATTCTCAAAATATTGAAACATAATTGTAATGGTTAGTTGAAAATGACTTACAATCTTCTCAGCGATTTCCTTTGCGGCCTCAGTCGTCATCTCCCATGTCTTCTTCGTGCGGGCCATCTTCCACTTCACGTGGCGTCTGACCGGGGATGGAGGGTCGATGACGCCATCAACGCTTCCTGACTATGCAACTTCCTCCAGCTTCTTCTTCGTCTTCTCAGCCAAGAGTTTCTGCTCCAAATAATCATAACCCCCACGAGACAAAACGTGGGGGGCAGTATTCTGCTTCTGGATGGCATGTGCCTTCATGCGGACATCCAGAAAAAATTAAACAATAATGTTTGAAATGGGTAGAATGAAGTATAACAACATCTTGTTTAATATGAAAAACAACTTAAATGGCAAGTGTCGCAACCTACCCTTCGGCGGGAGGGCGACGCGAGACTCGCGGGATGCGTGTTCCACGAAAGGAATACGCGCGGAGTCGCCACCAACGTTTATTTGAGGAAAACGTCGGAAAAACCGGAAAAGACGCGATCTACGAACTTTTAAGTGAAAGGTTCGGGAGTTGTATTTACGCACGGGGAAGGTATTAGCACCCCACACGTCCGCCCCAAGGGACGGCAGCCTTTAATCGAATGTGCAAACATGACTTTGATTTTTTTATGTTCCCTTTTTATGTCTCTATATCCTTTATACCCTTTTTATATTTTCTCTTTTTGTGGTCGACAAGGGTGTTTCCCTTTGCTCCTACGTATTCCTCAATTTGGGATGAGAAAATCAGACCTACGTAGTTATTTCTTATCAAAAGATTCTTTTTTACTTAAGTGGTGATCATTTTAAGGCGTTAGACCTTAAAAATGATCCATTTTACTTAGTGAGAAAATGAAATGACAAACTTCAAAAGCCTATTTTTATGCACGAGCTTGACTAGGCGAATTGATTTTAGCCTTTAGTTTCACTTTAGTTATTAATCAATTCGATTAAGAATGAGAAATCCCAAAGAGAAAACGTCCGATTGATTTTCCGCTTTATTTTACTAAAAGATGTCTTTTTGATTATTATATTATTTTTTACCTCTTTTTTGATTTCCAACGTGGTTACGGCACGACCGAACGGTCGGAATTTATTTTAACCGAAGTTAACGGATAATACAATTCAAACGTTCGCTCCTCTCGGTTGACGAGAGTCGCGGGTGACCATGACTTGTCGCTCCTAGAATTTCACAAATTGCCTAATGATGGATGCCAAGCACCTCACAAGGACCAAAGAATGGTTGCATGTCATCAAGCAAAGGTCCCCGGACGAAAATCAGTGTATGACACTAATTTCGCTCCTCTCGGTTGACGAGAGTCGCGTGTGACCATGAAATTTCCGCATGTAAATGACTTGTTGTTCCCGGAGGAACAAAAGGTGCAGAAGACTGTGTCAGCCTCTGCATGCTATCAAGCGTTCTGTCTTACAGATAGCAAAAGAATGTTTATACGGATAACCACTCGGGTATTTCCGCGTATCATCGGGCCCGCCGCCTCTGGATGATACAAGGGTGCAGAATGACCAAACTTGGTCTCTACTTGTCACCGGGCCCGCCGCCTCTGGATGACAAAAGGGTGCGGATAACCGTAAGGTATCTCCGCGTATCATCGGGCCCGCCGCCTCTGGATGATACAAGGGTGCAGAATGACCAAACTTGGTCTCTACTTGTCACCGGGCCCGCCGCCTCTGGATGACAAAAGGGTGCGGATAACCGTAAGGTATCTCCGCGTATCATCGGGCCCGCCGCCTCTGGATGATACAAGGGTGCAGAATGACCAAACTTGGTCTCTGCTTGTCATCGGGCCCGCCGCCTCTGGATGAAAAAAGGGTGCGGATAACCGTAAGGTATCTCCGCGTATCATCGGGCCCGCCGCCTCTGGATGATACAAGGGTGCAGAATGACCAAACTTGGTCTCTGCTTGTCATCGGGCCCGCCGCCTCTGGATGACAAAAGGGTGCGGATAACCGTAAGGTATCTCCGCGTATCATCGGGCCCGCCGCCTCTGGATGATACAAGGGTGCAGAATGACCAAACTTGGTCTCTGCTTGTCATCGGGCCCGCCGCCTCTGGATGACAAAAGGGTGCGGATAACCGTAAGGTATCTCCGCGTATCATCGGGCCCGCCGCCTCTGGATGATACAAGGGTGCAGAATGACCAAACTTGGTCTCTGGTTGTCATCGGGCCCGCCGCCTCTGGACGACAAAAGGGTGCGGATAACCGTAAGGTATCTCCGCGTATCATCGGGCCCGCCGCCTCTGGATGATACAAGGGTGCATAATGACCAAATTTTGTCTCTGCTTGTCATCGGGCCCGCCGCCTCTGGATGACAAAAGGGTGCGGATAACCGTAAGGTATCTCCGCGTATCATCGGGCCCGCCGCCTCTGGATGATACAAGGGTGCAGAATGACCAAACTTGGTCTCTGCTTGTCATCGGGCCCGCCGCCTCTGGATGACAAAAGGGTGCGGATAACCGTAAGTTATCTCCGCGTATCATCGGGCCCGCCGCCTCTGGATGATACAAGGGTGCATGTCACATGACCTCAGGGTCAGTATGACAAAGATTATGGGGAGGCCGACAAAAGCAAGGCTCTTGCTCCTACGTATCCTCCAATGAGGAAATCAGACCTACGTAGTTCTTGATAACTTGTGAGACTTGAAAAAGTCTCGGTGTTTTCTCCACTAAAATGCAAACATGCTTTAGCAAAGAGACAAATATTCCAACTGATTAGAGCAGCATATGCCTTTTTGAGTGAAAAACAATGCGTCTACTGGGGAAGGAGAGTATGCTGATGAAATTTTCTCATAACCATAAATGAGATTTTGGATGTTAGCATTTCGTTTCTAAATGACCATTTAGAGGAAACACTGGGTTCGACAAAAATAGAAGAAATCCACTCAAAGTGTATCAATCTCGCACAGGTAAGTGTTTTATCCTAATTCCGAACCATAGATATGTCATGACTTAACTTTGCAAATTATTTCCTATCAAATCAAAAATTACATGTGTGATCATGGATCAATAGGACTTCCCTTGGGAATGGGTTCTTTTGGTGGTTTTTTTTTCGGCTTTTGTGTGTTTTTGGCTTTTGATTTTTCTGGCTTTTTCTGTTTAGTGCGGAGCGAGAAAAAAAAGTCGCTAGCGCACGGGATTTTGGTTGGTAATCAAAGGGAGAAGACTATTTTAGGTCGTGGTTCCCTTTCCTTCTTTTTTCGTTCATTTGGTGACAATTCTGTATTGTTCAGATATTGTCCGGTCCAAAGACCTCTCTGCATATTTCTTCTGTTTTTCCTTCGATCCCCGATCAGGGGCTTTCTTTCCTTCTTCTTCTTCTTCTTCTTCTCTTTTTTTTTTCTCCCATTCTTTGATTGGGAATTTTCTTTCTTTTCTTTTTGCTTTCTCCCACTCTTTGATTGGGAATTTCCTTTCTTTTCTTTTTTTGCTCCCGAGGGTAAGGATTGATGGTGAGTCAGGATTTTGGCTCAAGGCTTGTAGAATGGCTAGACATGATACATGTCAGGGTTTGGTTTGGTTCAAGGATAAAAAGGGGTGCCCCACATTATTTCCATGACACAAATGCAAAAATGACGATTTGCAAATTTTATGCAAAATTGGTTATGCATGCACCTATGTGGACACTCAAGTGTCAAACTTTTATGGTCATGTGATGCTAGGGCTCAGGATTCATTTCCTCTATTTTAAATCAACCCAATGTTTCCAAAATATGTTCTTTTATCAATTTGTGCATTCATCCGGGTCCATTTCGGGCGTCCGGGGAAATTTCACAGCATTCACCCTTCAGGTGTAGACACGTTTTTTTCTTCAAAAATCGGTTATGATCAATGAATTTTTTCCGAAGAAGAGTTGGAAATCATCTCTTTTCAAAAGCATGTCGGTTTTTAGCTAGACAACTTATTTTCTCTTTTTCCACCTTTTTCCTTACTTGCCTTCTTCTTTTTTCTTATTTGCTCTCTTTTTCTTTACTTGCCCTCTTCTTTTTTCTTATTTGCTCTCTTTTTCTTTACTTGCCCTCTTCTTTTTTTTTTTTACTATTTCATTTTCTTTTCTTTTCTATTTTTATTTTTATCATGATTTTTTTTGTTTATTTTACATATATACTTTTGGACGATGTTCCTAAACGAAGAACTCTACATGGTTCCAGAATTTCAAACATCATCGATAGTAATGATATATAAATACTAACGCAACAATCTAAACAAAAATGTATGCGCTGTACAAATGACAATCGAAACAACAAAAACAAACATTAGTCTCTCAAGTCAAAACAATAACATAGAATAAAAATGACAAAAGAAATATGAAAGAAAACATGAATCTGGGGATCTCCCAGTCACGTATCTCCACTCCCTCCCAAGAAGTCAAGCAAATCGGCCATCTCCTCATCCTCGTAGGCTTCTTCTCCATCGCCGGGAGCTTCTGGGGGTGCCTCTCCTGCTTGGGCCTCGGGCCAATCTCCGGGCCATGCAACCTCTGCCCTGAACTGGTCTGGAGTAGGGCATGAAAAAGAAGCGAAGCCCTGGCTCTGCATGCTAAGGCTCATCTGGTACAGACAATCATGGGTCCGTACATGTGCTCGGTGGTTGGCCGCCTGCTGGCGAACCAAATGCCGTAAATACTGCTCCATGTCAAATGCCCCAGCCTGGCCAGCCTGATGAGGTGGTGGGGGCGCGCCTGCGGCCTGTGGAGCATCACCCTGAGCCTGTCTCTGGGTACAGTACTTCTCAATAAAAGCCCGGGTGATGGGCGGCCGAATCACCTTGGTAGGTGCAACGGGGACTCCGAACGACTGGCAGAGTCCTGTGATCAGTGCGGGGAATCCCAGGGCCCTGTTGGACTTATCTGGGTCCAAAGGGTGCCTAGTGGGCGCCATACCTGCAAAAATATAGATGGCATCAGCGATCAACTGAGCCACATGGATGCTCATCCGTGTCAGGATGGCGTACACCAGCTGGCACTTCGGCATGGGGAGGTCAGAATTATGATCGGTGGGCAGGATGTTGCTGAGGAGCAACGTCATCCATATCTGGGTCAGGGTGGTCATGTTGGTGCGCATGATTCGCACTCGCCTCCCTGCAGCAGTCCGGGCAAAATCCTGTCCCGGTATACATAGCAGCTGGGCGATGGCCTCCTCATCGAACCCGTCAGACCGGTTCCTCCTCTGGCCATACTCACATTCCTGGCCCTCTTCCAACACCAACGGATATCCTAGGAGTTGGCCGATAGCGTCGGCATCAAATGGGATCCACTGACCCCTTACCCTGGATCTCATGTCACGCACGCCCTCCTCTGTTGGCCAAGCATTGGCATAAAACTCAAGGACTATTTCTGGATCAAACTTGGCCATGGGAGTAACCAGTGATGCCCACCGCCGGCGCCCTATTTCCTCCTGGAAATCAGTATACTCGTCGTCCCTGAGCTGGACGCGTCGCTCCCGGAGAAACGACCATCCCTTGATGGCCTCGAAGCGCTGCTGGTGTACAGCACTCCTAAAGCGGTGACTATCATACTCCGGAGCGGAACTAGTTCCTTCGGCTGCCTTGTCCTTCCTGGACCTCTTTGAGGCAAGCTTCCTCGGGGCCATTTCCTGCGAAGACAAACATTTGGAAAGTTAGTTTTACCAGTGGGACACTACTCTTAAAACAAAAATGACATACAACCTCCTCCCATAAATACAAACATCAATGTAAATTTAGAGCAAGCTTATGCGCATATTTCCCTACGAACGTTCACTTGCACAAGACATCCTATTAACTGAAAAAATGCACCCATATACAATCAAGGTAGCTTCATTACCTAGATTATTTACATGTACTTCCAAGGTGTATTTGTTATTTACATCACACACGCCTCCTTGGCTAAATTTACATACATGCATACTCAAAGCATTTCGGGGTACCAAAAATTGCACATGCGTTCATCTTGGTATTTCTAATACCTATACATATACAAACTTCATGATGAATCTTGACTACCTACGCAATAAGGTGCTACATTTCATGCTCTTTTTTTTTTTTTTTTTTTTTTCAAGTTTTTGCTACCTAAAGCCGCATGCAAATTCAAGCATATTTTCCTTTGCTGACTAAAATCGTATTCAAATTAAAAGGTATATATTTTTTTGTAATATGGTTTCTTCACATAACATGCAACATATTTATATATATTTTTTGTGAGACATTTTGACTACCAAAAATTATATATACATACATCCAAGTATCTTGCTATTATACCCAAAGTGTAAATTGCCAAAGGTATCTTGCTACCTATTCTAAACCTACACATTCATGACGAGCAAAATTCCTAAACATCTAGGCGTAGGGAAAATATTGTAGTGTGGCCCATAGCTGATTGCTGGCCAAAAAGGGTAACTTTACCCAATATGCACCTCCTCTTGTGTTCTTTTTGCATAAAATTTTAATTCCTAGGCCTAGGATATATGTGGGGCAATTACTCTAGCCTTTTTCGGGAATGAATACATATTCCAAAAATAGAAAATGTGTACAAACCAAAATGCCCCATGGGTTGTTTCCTTACAAAAGTCACGCGCTAATGCCATTGAGGCATTTCACCGAACACTTGGTGGGCGCGCGTTTAGGCGTCAATAGCAAGAGAACGGGGACAATGTGGCATGTCCCATTGTTCCAAAATGCATTATAGGCCTAGGGCCATCCCATACAAACCCCTAATTCAACCTAATCAAGCAAGAAAACAAACCAAAATTGCCCCATACATTTGAGCACATTCCCACAATTTAGAGCACCAAAAGGAGATCAAAATACACCAATGAAAAGCTAGAAAGCTTAGGGATGGAATACTTACTTGTTGGTGATGAACAAAAGCGCAAAACGGAACCAAAAAATGCGAAAAAGGATGACCCTAGGGCTGCAAACTCGTCAATCCCGTGGGTATGGCTTTTGAAAGGGGGGAAAAGAAGTTTTTGAATGCAAAAACGTCCCCCTTTTCGTCATTCTTATAATTTGGTGCAGGGGTGGCTCGCCCAGGCGAGCTAACCTGCACTTTTTTTTTTTTTTTTTTTTGAGGGGAACATTAACCATGTCCCCTCCCTTCTCATGGATTAGCATCTTGCCTAACTTGAACTTACTTAGGTTAGAATTTAGATGTTGATTACTTATTTTACTTTTTTTTTTTTTTTAAAACAAACAAATAGTAAAAGAAAGCTGCAAAATACAAAGGATACGGGGCTGCCTTGCAGCGACATTCTCTGCTCGTTTCGCGCAGAGAAGGGGCAACGATCGGTCGGCCGTGACCCCATCCCCACTTGCATCCGTCCTTAAGTACCTGCAAGTAATAAACAACCAGGTATGGCCAATCTTGACCGCGTTATTATCTTACCTTGATTGGTTTCTGCCGTTCATGTTTTGTCTCTACTCCAGAAGGTAGCCCAAGGTGATCCTGCCCCTGTTTTACCACAACAATATACATGCGTATGCGTATGCGTATGCATGAATGTTTTCAAACGCAGAAAATTTAGGGAAAGTTGGTTCAGGTTCAATTCTAATTAAGCGCTTGGGGGATCCCATGAACTGAGCGGAAGGGCTCAGGTGATCACAGATTAACGCAAGGTGTGAAACTAACGTGAGGACTAAAAGCCTCGAATCCACGTTCATTTCTTTGAAAGATTGTAACGAGAGATACAACAGACAGGAA
Organism: Glycine soja; assembly: GCF_004193775.1. NCBI lineage: Eukaryota > Viridiplantae > Streptophyta > Magnoliopsida > Fabales > Fabaceae > Glycine > Glycine soja. The sequence goes on from NC_041020.1 coordinate 7,671,311, forward strand.
ATCCCTGGGGGAAATCCAGAAAACGCATAAAGATAAAGAACATGCAGCGACATCCTTAATTGCCCCAGCTTCTAAGCATAATATTGTTTGACGACATCAGAGTTCACGGGTGAAGGTAGCTCTTCGCCATCCATGTTGGTAAGCACCAGGGCTCCTCCGGAAAAAGCCCTCTTCACAACAAAAGGCCCTTCGTAGTTCGGGGCCCATTTCCCTCGATGGTCCTTGACAGCATGGGACATTTTTTTTAGCACAAGGTCTCCCTCATGGAACTTGCGTAAGCGTACTTTCTTGTCGAATGCACTCTTCATTCTTTGCTGGTATAAGCGCCCATGACTCATGGCCGTTAAGCGCTTACCCTCAATGAGGTTGAGCTGATCGTAGCGTGTTTGAGCCCACTCTGATTCCTTTAATCCGGATTCTGCCAAGATCCTTAATGACGGGACTTCTACCTCAAACGGTAACACAGCCTCCATCCCATATACCAATGAGAACGGCGTTGCCCCAGTTGACGTTCGCACTGAAGTCCGGTAACCGTGTAACGCGAATGGGAGCATCTCGTGCCAATCCTTGTATGACACGGTCATCTTTTGGATAATCTTTTTTATATTCTTATTGGCCGCTTCCACGGCTCCATTCATCTTTGGCCGGTAGGGCGTGGAATTGTGATGCTGGATTTTAAACTCCTCGCACATTTCCGCCATCATCTTATTATTCAGGTTGGTGCCGTTGTCCGTGATAATCTTCCTTGGCAAACCATATCGACAGATGATCTCTTTCTTAATGAACCTGACCACCACATTCCTCGTGACATTGGTATATGAAGCCGCCTCGACCCACTTGGTGAAATAATTTATCGCTACGAGGATGAAGCGATGACCATTCGAGGCCTTGGGCTCAATGGCCCCGATGACATCTATTCCCCACATGGAGAAAGGCCAAGGGGCGGACATGACATTCAGAGGATGTGGTGGGGCATTGACATTATCTGCGAATGCTTGACATTTGTGGCACTTCCTCACATGGACACAACAATCACTTTCCATGGTAAGCCAGTAATAACCTGCTCTTAGGATCTTCCTGGCCATAGCATGTCCGTTGGCGTGCGTTCCAAACGAGCCCTCATGGACTTCTTCGATCATGTGATTTGCCTCCTTGGCATCCACACACCACAGGAGTGTCATGTCGTGATTTCTTTTATACAGTATGCTTCCGCTCATGAAGAAACCGGCTGCCAACCTCCTCAATGTCCTTTTATCGTTGTCGGCAATCTCTGGCGGGTATTCTTTGCTTACGACATATCGCTTGATGTCGTAATACCAAGGCTTTCCGTCCCGTTCCTCTTCCACTTGGCAACAATGTGCGGGTTTGCCACGACACCAAAATTCAATGTAGGGTAGATCCCCGTGCGGTGTTAGCTGGAACATAGACGCCAACGTAGCAAGTGCATCCGCCATTTGATTTTCCTCGCGGGGAACATGATGGAAGGAGATCTCATCGAAAGTCTTAGCCAATTCCTTGATATAGGCTTTGTAGGGTATCAGCTTGGGATCTCTAGTTTCCCATTCCCCTCTCAGCTGATGGATTACCAACGCTGAGTCGCCGTACACCTTGAGTAGTTTGACATTGGAGTCAATTGCTGCCTGGACGGCTAGGGCACATGCTTCATATTCGGCCATGTTGTTGGTGCAGTCGAATCCTAGCCTGGCTGTGAAAGGTACACATTGATTGTCCGGAGAGACCAACACTGCCCCAACGCCATGACCTAGAATGTTTGACGCTCCGTCAAACCATACAGTCCATTTGTCCCGATCTTCGTCCAACTTTTCCTCGAACAAGGCCATGATGTCCTCATCCGGGAATTCCGGATGCATGGGCTGGTAGTCGTTAAGAGGCTGTTGAGCCAAATAATCTGCCAAAACGCTTCCTTTTATCGCCTTTTGGGTGACGTAGACTATATCAAACTCAGATAGCAAGACTTGCCACCGGGCGATTCGTCCTGTGAGAGCTGGCTTTTCAAAGATGTACTTAACCGGGTCCATTTTGGATATCAACCAGGTAGTATGGCTCAGCATATACTGCCTTAGGCGATGGGATGCCCATACTAAAGCACAACACGTTCTTTCGAGCAAGGAGTAATTCATCTCACAGGTCGTGAACTTCTTACTTAGGTAGTAAACAGCGCGCTCTTTCTTCCCGGATTCGTCATGTTGCCCCAGCATACACCCCATTGACTCGTCCAAGATTGTCATGTACAAAATGAGAGGCCTTCCAGGTACTGGTGGCATAAGCACGGGAGGATTCATTAGGCACTTTTTGATCCTTCCAAAAGCCTCTTGGCAATCCTCATTCCACTGATCAGTTTGGTTTTTGCGCAAGAGTTTAAACAACGGCTCACAAATGGTGGTGAGCTGCGATATGAATCTGGCAATATAATTCAAGCGCCCCAGGAAACCTCGGACTTGCCTCTCTGTACGGGGTTCTGGCATCTCAAGGATAGCCTTCACTTTTTCGGGGTCTACCTCTATCCCTTTCTGGCTTACAATGAAACCAAGCAATTTCCCTGATTTGACCCCAAAGGTACACTTAGCGGGTTCAACCTTAATTGATATTTCTTAAGCCTTTCGAACAATTTCCGCAGGTTGACAAGGTGTTCTTCCTCGGATTTAGATTTAGCAATTATGTCGTCCACGTAGACCTCGATCTCTTGATGCATCATATCATGGAACAAAGCTACCATGGCCCGTTGATAAGTTGCCCCGGCATTCTTGAGTCCAAAGGACATCACCTTGTAACAGAACGTTCCCCACAGGGTGACGAAAAGTAGTCTTTTCCATATCCTCGGGCGCCATCTTTATCTGATTGTAACCA